>NW_026900061.1:0-132979 GCF_033153095.1 Gastrolobium bilobum
CTTTTTAACTTGTTTAAATCTGTTGGAATGAATGCCTGAAAGTTTTGTGGTGGAATGTTACTGACTTTTCTCTTAGATAAATGACTTCTGTGGTGTACCAGGGATTCGCCACCCTATTTTACTTTTTTTTTAAATATTGTTTTTAATTTTTGCTAAGTTTACCGTCCTAAGTGTCCTGATCTACTCAATGATTCTTTTTGCCCAGGATTTTGCTCCTTGAGATGCCCTAAAGAGTTTACAGTTTCTAACAAAGCAACATAGGGCATCACTCTGATTTGGAGCAACACCATGCACAAAAAACAGCACTCCAAAAATCGGACACTTTGTTATTCAGTGGACTTATTGAGTTACCAAGGAAAGAACTTCAGGCTGTTTAAATAAATTACTCTACCCCTGGTTTAAAAAAAAAAAAAAAAAGAAGGGTCAGCTCCTCTGCTCCAAAAATTTCGCTCAAAGAGCTCAAGTCATCAAGGTGAGAGCAAGAGCCGCTCAAAGAGCATGCTGTTGAAGGTCAGCCTTATGCAAAGACAAGGGTAATTGACTTCCAGTTAAAAGACCTGAAAAGAAAGAAATAAGAAGGGAGCTAAGAAGTAAGAGAAGAAATCAAGCCAAAAAGTTCAATCCGGAAGCAACTCTGTGGGAAACTGACTAAAAGAGTGGAAGAGGTCACACACACAATAAAGTTGGTGAAACTCACAAGTCAGATGAGTGCTCTAATGAAGCGATGGAAGGAGTTAAGTTAACTCTTCATCGATAATCTCAAGGAGCATTAGCCTGCCACAAGAAGACTGTTGGTTGTGAAGGATTACTCGGGACGAGTAATATCTAGTTTTGGGGTGTTGATGGTCCTCAAGAGTTGAGGCCCATTAAGTGTAAATTGTTCCACAAAACCCATGTTTTGGTTATAAATCACTCCCTTCAACTTTCCTCTTTCCATATAGAGCAACTGTTTTGAATAGTGGACCAGAGCAATACCGAAAGTGGGAGTTAAGGTAGACCTAGAGCAAATTTAACATTATCTTTTTCATATGACTATTGGGTTAGTTTGCTTTGTTCAGGACACCTAAGGCCCATCAGAAGGAACCACAAAATGAAGAGAGAAGAATGAGTGTTGTGCAAAAAGAAAAAAAGCATGCTGTAGTACAATAGAAGTCAAAGGAAGCAATGGGAAGCCGCCACATCAGCCACAGCAGAGAAGGTGGAGGTGCTACCTCTGCTACAGTACGAAAGCAAAGAAGTTGAGCAATCAAAAACCGCCACGTCAGCTGCAGCAGAAGGAGTGGAGGTGCCTCCCTGAATCCGATACTCCCACTCACAAAGGGAGCCAAAAGCAAGGGGGACCACTTCCATTTAAGGCCAAGCTGGCAAAAAGCAAGGCTACCATTGGAGAGGATTTCTATTCGGAGCTGAGCTGGCAAGAAGCAAAGCTACCATTGGAGAGGATTTAAACAAAGCAAGACCCTTGATGAAAGGAACAATGAAGATCAAATGAAGAACCCTATAAAAGGAACAAGCAATCCTCATAAAGAACATCATCAGCGCCCATCCTAGGACTCGTCATCTCTTTGTTTTCTTTTTGCAAAAATGCTCACTAGGAGCTAACTTCCTCTAAGTAGGTGAGGGTTCCATAGAAGTAATCCCTTTTGTCTTAGGATAACTTTGTAAGGAACACATATTTTATAAATGAATTTTGAGTTGCTCTTTGGTTTAATTTATTGATTTTGTGAAACCCTTTGGGCTGGCAACCTCATCCCGGGACCACTCGGTTGATGAAACACTGACAAGGGCGTGTGGAGCATTCTCAAGATCCTGGGGTAGTTTAGCCTGAAGAAAGGAGGGAGAAAAACCTGGAATGGGGAGCACTGCCATGTGAATCCATGCTCTTTTGAGAAGGCAGCATGGTTTCCTTGTATATAACTCCAAGTACTATGGAGTAACATGGAGAGTAAGGCCTTACCCTCTGCTTACCTATAGCAAAACAAGGGAATGAGAAAAATCCACTTGTAAAATATGCTACCAAGCAGGGTTAACCGAAGGGATGAAAACATGGAACCCGTAACACCTACTTGACTTTTTCTGAAATTAATCTTAACTCAAACTTCTATCACAACCTTTTCCTCACGATAACTGAACTGTGTTTTACCAGCTGATGCTCTTACTTTCATTTCGTTGACTGCTCTTGAAGTTACTTAAATTGATTCCTTTTTATTCGATGACCGTGCTAAGTCATTCACTGCTCTCATCTGGTTCAGAATGGTTAACATTGTTTAAGTAGCTGCCCAGAGATTGCTCTTTGTGAAGCTTAGCTGAGAATAGTACTTTCTTTTATTGCTCCATTTTACAAATTAAGTTTCCTTTAGCGCTTCTTACTTCACAACTGCTCCCTGAGGACGATAAATCTGGGGCTACAATACCCTATATTGCTTGACACGTACGTTTGCGTATAGTTGAAGAGGGTTGCTCTTAGTCAGAGTAGATTGCTCCTGTTGGCAATCCTGATTTTTACTCTGCACTCTTGCTCTCTGAAAAGATATTCCCGAGCAGATCTCGGTTCGACCAAGCATGGAGCAACCTGATGATGTGGAGGTTCGGGAGAACCTGAAAACTCTCGTCGGACCACTAAAGATTCTCGATCGTGGCGAGAAGCAGCTGAGGAGCAAGATCATTCTGATGATCAAAGTGCAATGGATTGGTAGAACACCTGAGGAGTGTACTTGGGAGCGTGAGGACGAGCTTTTCCGGCAGTACCCCGAGTGTCGAGTAGGTATGTTTTCTGATTTTGAGGATAAAATCCTAAAAATGTGGGGTGAATGTAAGAACCTGCACCGTTAATTAAGGAAATTAAGTAATTAAATATGTTAAATTAGGAAATGATTCCATAATTGACCCTAATAATTATTAAGAGGCTTTAATAATTATGATAAGTGATTCAGAATGCTAAAAGTCTTTTTCGGAAGAAAAGTGCAGAAACCGGTTCTGCTAGTCGCTATAAATGCGTACCAAAAAAGTATCTCGCAAATTATGATAAGTGCATGATAATTACTAGAATAATATGTAGGACTTGTAAAACGAGTTTCAAGTCAAAATAATGAGAACTGGTACCAGAAACTAATACTGGCTATGAAAAGCGCGTACCGGAAAGGTGCTCTGAAAAATATAATAAAAATATGATAATTCTTGTAAAATGGAGTAGGTTAAGAATCCTGAGTTTGGGATTAAAATGCTGAGCGTAGCAATTATAGTTAATACTGTGTGTTAAATGCTTAAGTGGCTATTTATAAGCTTGTTAAGGCATAAAACCCTAGGTTTTCTGTTATTCTATGTGTGGAGGGTGGCTGACCAGAATTCTTAAACACTGTTCTATTGGTTTCTCTTCTCCATTCTTGAGGTTTGAAGCCATTTCCTTCGCTTTCTCTTCGCTTAAACACTTGGTGTGAGTGATAGTGACCTTGGGGGTGAGTGGTCAGTTTGTTGCTGAGTTGTGGACTCTGTTTTGAGGTGTTCCTTTGGCTGAGATTCTGAGTTGGAAGGGAGGAGTCTTTATCTTGGTTGTTGAAGCTCCAAGTAGCTTCCTTGGTGAAGAAAGAACTCTGCTTGTTGGTCCATTTTCGTACTCCTTGGTAGTCAGGACCTTTAGTGTTGGTGGTGAGCTCCAAGAGCCCCCCTCTTTTCTGTTTGAAGCTTGGGTGAGTGGTTCAACCTTTGATCATGAGTCTTTGAGCTTAAAAATGGAACCTTGATGCATGTAATGGTTAAAAGATGATAACCTAACTTGAGGTAATGTCAAACACACCTAGAAATGCATGTTTAGGCTTCTGTAATCGATAAAAATGGTACCTTTGAAGGATATCTTCGCGAAATGCAGAAACTGCATTCTGTCGCGAAATATCCGGATATTTGCCCGTGAAATATTCGGATATTGATATCCGGATATGGGGATCTGGATATCCGGATATTGACATCCGGATATTTCCAGAGAGATATCCGGATATGCCTCGAGGAATATCCGGATATTCTGGGATTTCGAAGAACAGTAGTTGTGTTGTGTGTATAGTAGGCTATTGGGGGTTTGTGGACCCTAGATTGATGAAGTTGAACTTCGGTAATTAATGAACTAAGTCAGAATCATGTGATTAAGGGCTTGTGGCTTCGTTGGAAGCCTTAAGACGTAAATCGTTAAAGGAGAACGTAGTCTTTATGTTAATGCTTTTGAGCTATGTATGTTGATATACTTGCTGGTCCTAAATCAGATTGCGATCTGCCGTGTGTTGGACTTGAGCTGTGAGGACTCTTTGCACTAGATAGTGAGCTTGCAAGGTAAGCTTTCGTGTCCTCGGTTTAGACATGTTGTGGTTCCACCATGTCCCATGGGGGTATAGTTATAGGCATGCTGTGTAACATGATTTTGATGTTTTGGAAATGCTATTGAGCTGTTATATGCTAGTGCCTTTATGATATGCATGTGGTGTTCCACCTATACGGTAAGCCTGAGTATGTGGTACATACAAGATGGTGAGGCTGTGGGTGAGGTGCAAGCGGTGTTCCTTATACTACATGTAGGTATAGACGTATTCCTGCATTTCTCTGGCCAGTAGAATAGTATTAAACACACATTGCATGAATATCTGTTGCACTGCATAGTTTTGGAACTAATATTGATATAAATGCTTTTAGAACTTATATTGCACATGTAAGTGAGCTTGGGGTGGAAGATCCTTGAGGACCCCTAGTCTTACTGAGATTTCTGGTTTAGAGATCTCACCCCACGTTTGGGGAATGCTTATTTCAGGTTCGGGTAATGTTGAGACCTCAGGCAACAGGAGGCCGGAGCTGAGTTTGATATTGATGATATTATATGCTGACTTGTTGGATGCTGGATATGCATGCTGCTTTTATGCTTTGTGCTTCATTTTATGTTTATGATTATCTTGTTGAGACGCTGTTGATTTGGTGAGCATGGGGATTGTCCATGACACATAGACTAGTTATGTCTTAGTTTGATTTGGAGTTGTAATAATGTATCAGGATATTGTCCGGACTACGTGATGTAGATCTGTGATTTAGATACTCACTTTATTTATATATTGAGGTATTTCAGTATATATCATATTGCAATTTACATTCAGGCGATATTTTATGAAATTGATTAAGTAATCAAGTTGGTAATTGATAATGACGTCATAATTGAAAAGAAAAAGAATATTCCGCATTTTTAATTAAGCGTAGCTTAATACGATGTAATGATAACACTACCAGATATATACGGGGTGTTACACTATTAGAGATGTGGAAGTAGGAAAAACACTTTGTGACTTGGGAGCCAGTATAAATTTGATGCCATTGTCTGTCTGCAAAGTTTTGGTGATTAACAAGTTGAAAGACACTAATGTTATTCTACATCTAGCAGATAGATCAATTAAGAGACCAGAAGGGGTGGTAGAAGATGTTCTGGTCAAGGTGCATAAATTAATTTTCCCTGTAGACTTTGTAATACTTGATATGGAAGAGGAGGATACTGAAAGTCCTCTACTCCTACGGAGACCATTCTTAGCCACTGCAAGATCCCTGATTGATGTTGAACAAGGAAAGTTGATGTTAAGGGTGAATGAAGAAACAGTCACCATTGATGTGTTTGAAGCTATTAAACATCCTGTTGATGTGGAGGATTGTTTCAAAATTGATATCATACAGGAGGCTGTGGAAGAAGTGATAGGAGAAGAAAATTCTTCAATTGAGGAAGACAAATTCAAGGAGGAAACAAGTGTGGAATACTATATGGAAGAACCGAAAGTAGAAGAGCTGGAAGAGAAATTGGATTATATTCCTAAGGGAGCATCCAAGGTGGAACTTAAAGAACTTCCATCAAATCTCAAGTATGTGTTTCTTGGAGATGATCAAACATACCTAGCCATTATTAATGCATTGTTGTCTGAAGGGGAGGAAGTAAAGTTGATTGAAGTGCTTAAAAAGAACAAGATAGCCATGTGATGGTCATTTTCAGACCTCAAGGGTATTAACCATTCTTTGCACTCATAAAATATTGATAGAAGAGGAGGTTAAACCAGTGAGGCAACCACAGAGAAGACTCAACCCTACTATAAAGGAGGTAGTGAGGAAGGAAGTGGTGAAGTTGCTTGATGCTGGAATGATCTACCCTATTTCAGATAGTGCTTGGGTGAGTCCAGTGCAGACTGACACGAGCTGTCGAACTCGCGCAAATTAAAAATTATTTTTTTATTAGGGTTCAGAAAATTTGTAGTAGAGTGGAAACCCTAAATCGTCTCTCTCAAGGAAATTGCTTGGGTAAAAATTGTTTATCAAAACAGAAATTAAAAGGGGGGTTTTTGAATTTTGGTTGAATAATTTAAAAAGGCAGAATATAAAATTGGATGTAATATTTGTAATTAAAAATTAACCAACCTAAGGTTTGGGTTCCATGGACGTCTTTCCTCGGATAAGAGGATATCAGAATCGTGATTGATTTGTCAATTGAATCAGAATCCTTATTTCCAATTGACAACCCTCTCTAAGCGATCGCTTAGCATTTGATCAAAGACGATGCTTCTACTCATACAATCGCAGAGTATCAGCCGTTTGATTTAAGGTCATAGGGTCAATCAATCTAACCATCAAATCTTATGATTAATCCCTTTCCATAATCGCAATCGCGAACCTCAGATTGAATATCCACGATCGCACGATATCAATCTGAGTTGGGAAGGGAAACGAAACTGATTTAAATTAAAACGCAGACCCTAAAGACTAATCCATGGAATCCGTTACCCTTAGGTTGATTAAAAGGTTCTTAGCCTCGCATGGCTAAGGTAAACATGATTAAAATAGAAAGAAGAGGAAGAAAAAGATGAAGAACTGAATTGAATAAAAACTCAGAGAGAACTTTTTTTGTTGTAAAAACTGATTGCCGAATGGGTTTCTTAAAGTCTCCCTTAAATAGCCGTCATGCAGAACGGCTAGGGTTTCACCGCTTTAGCCAAAACATAAAATAAAAGCTGAATAAAATAAAATAAAATAAAACAATAAAACATGGCCTTGGGCCCTAAACACATTGTGTCCTAATGTGAATTACAAGTTCAAACGTCAAAATAAAATTCCAGCAAAACACGTCATCTTGAGATAAAGTTTCGACCATCTTCCCGTCCGAATTGGGCTTAAGTAGCTGAAATAGCGATTATAGCCCATCTGTTAGCTGCAAATAGCAACAAGAACGGAGTCAATCGGACATCTGTAGAGTGAGATATTGGCAATATACGGAAGTAGTGTAAATCTGGAAAATTATGACGAAAATCAATTAAACCCAACTAAAATCTAGAATCGTGAATTGACCCAAAAGACCTTTATTTAATTCAAATAAATCATAAAAATACCAACCAAGAGTAATAAATAAGTGTAACAAAATATTAGTTATCAAATTCCCCCACACTTATCTTTTTGCACTTCTGGGCAAATACAAACTAAAATTGAAAGCAAAGACTAAGATCAACCAATCCTTTCTAACAACTATGAAGCATACAAAAAATATACAAAGATCACAAGTCTTCCACAGGTAAATCAATCAGGACAGAAATTCCCTAATCTCAAATCACAAGACCTGCTAACTTCAACTACAACTGCTAACTGCGCAAAATTGGTTCCTCACAAGATGCTCTCAATTTTTCTCTCAAGTGTATCAGTTATTTCAGTATATCACTCAAATCAACTCAAGAAAATCATCCTACCATAGGCTTGCTCAAGTTCTACTTCTCCACTGCTCATAACACATGCATGCACAAATCAAGAGGGCTTTATGCAGGGTTGTAATGGGGCTGAGGTAAAAGTTTGGATGAATATGGAAGAGAAAGCTAAACACCCCAGAAATTCACACAGAGCAAAAGTTAAGAACTAAACTAAGAACATAAAACAACGATACTGAAAAGATAAACACATTTTTTTTTTTTTTTTGAAGAAGTAAAACCATATAGCAGATTTTTTTTTTTTTTTTAAGAAGTAAAACCACATAGCAGAAATGAATCAGATGGTCACCCCCCACACTTAAACTTTTGTCCGTCTCGGGCAAACCCCCACACTTAAACACAACATCATAATGAAACCAATGCTCAGTAAAACTCCAGGGTGTGGAATTAATTGGTTTTTCACTTAGGCTTGTAATGCAGCTTAAGAAATAAAAGATATAAAGGCTCAAAGGGGGCTCACCAAGGGATAATAATATGAGGGATGGCTATCTGGCTAAAGTGGGTACAGAAAAGAAAAAATGCCTCAATCATATTCATGCATGCAAGTAAAAAATGCAGTTTCAAAAAGAACAAGAGCAAGTTCTAGAGGACAACAATCAAGAGCAGAAACACACAAGAAAGAAAGCATGGCCAGAAGATATGCCATATATGCGGGCTCAAAACCTCACAAGGGTAAACCAAGTCATGCAATCAACAGCACAGAATCAATCAACAGGTAGTTGTAATCCAAGAATCGAGATCAAAGCCTAACAAATTATGCTATCAAACACTGTGATCTAAGTCTACTCCATGTACCACTCAATAATTACCAGAGAGAAAAGGAAAATCTCCTACGAAAAATCAAAAACGAAAAGAAAGAAGAAAATGCAAATAACAGAAAGAAAAGAAAAGAGGGAAGAAGACTCCCCTGAGCTCCCTAAGGAAAATAAACAGGATCAAGCAGCCTGATCTCTGCTTCCATCTCTGTATCCTCAGGCTGCTGTGGTGTTCCTTCATAGAAGGGCTTCAGACGATGCCCATTCACAGTAAATGTGTTCCCAGTCTGCTTATCACTTAATTGCAGCTGTAGTTTCCTTTCTCCACCTGACTGGATTAGGTCCATGTTACACTGTTTCACAGCCCAATATGCCCGATGCTCCAGCTCCACTGGCAGGTGACATGCCTTACCATAAACAAGCCGGTAAGGGGACATTCCAATCGGAGTCTTATAGGCCTTCCTGTATGCCCACAAAGCATCTTCCAACTTCTTGCTCCAATCCTTTCTATTAGCATTGACAGTCTTCTGAAGGATTTGCTTAACCTCTCTGTTTGAAACTTCAGCTTTGCCATTTGTCTGTGGATGGTATGCTGTAGATACTTAATGGAGGACTCCATATTTCTTTAGTAAGGCATCCATGCTCCTATTATAAAAATGTGAGCCCTGGTCACTGATAATAGCTCGAGGAATGCCAAACCTACAGAAAATATGAGAACAGACAAAATCTACAACAACAGCAGAATCATCAGTTCGGGTGGCTTTCGCCTCAACCCATTTAGAGACATAATCCACAGCTAAGAGTATGTAAGCAAAACCAAAGGAAATAGGAAAGGGACCCATAAAATCAATACCCCAAACATCAAAAACCTCACAAAAAAGTATAGGGTTTTGGGGTATCTCATGTCTACGGGAAATGCTACCTGCTCTCTGACAATTAGCACAAGACTTACAAAACTCATAAGCATCATGAAATAGACAAGGCCAGAATAAACCAGAATCTAGAACCTTCCTAACAGTTCTTTGTGGTCCAAAATGACCACCACAGGCAGATGCATGACAAAAATTTAAAACAGATAGAGTCTCACTGTCAGGCACACATCTCCTAACCACTTGGTCACTACAAAATCTCCACAAGTAAGGATCGTCCCACACATAGTTCTTAGACTCACTTTTCAGTTTCAAGGTCTGAGCCTTAGTGGAGTCAACAGGTAATGCACCAGCAACCAAGTAATTAACTATATCAACAAACCAAGGGAACTTACCTTGCAGCTGTAACAGCTGCTCATTAGGAAAATCATCCCCAGTAGGTATAGGGTCAGATGGAAGAGAAATGATGCGGCTCAGATGATCAGCCACTTGGTTTTCCACTCCACTTCTATCCTTGATCTCAATATCAAACTCTTGGAGCAGCAACATCCATCAGATGAGTCTAGGTTTAGCATCTGCTTTCTTTAAGAGAAATTTCAAAGCTGCATGGTCAGAGAAAACAACAACCTTGGTATCTAACAGATATGATCGAAACTTATTAAGAGCAAATACTATAGCCAAGAGTTCTTTTTCAGTGGTGGTATAGTTGGATTGAGCATAATCCAACGTCCTGGATGCATATGCAATGATATGTGGGGCCTTGTTGACCCGCTGAGCAAGAACAGCTCCAACAGCATAATTGGATACATCGCACATCAACTCAAATGGGATAGACCAATCTGGTGCCCGGATCACAGGAGCTATGGTTAGGCAGCGCTTCAGATGATCAAAATCTACCTTGCATGCTTCACCAAACTCAAAGTCAATGTTATTCTAGAGGAGATTGGAAAGTGGAAGAGCGATCTTGCTGAAATCCTGAATGAGCGCCTGTAAAAACCTGCATGGTCGAGAAAAGAACAAAATTCCCGCACAGAAGCGGGGTAAGGCAAAGTAGTAATAACCAATTTTAGCAGGATCCACTTCAATACCCTTTTTAGAGACAACATGCCCTAAAATTATCCCTGAATCAACCATGAAATGACATTTTTCAAAATTCAACATAAGATTGATTTGAATGCATTTGTTCAGAACTCTACCCAGATTATCGAAACATGCATCAAAAGAAGGACTATAGACACTAAAATCATCCATAAAAACCTCCATGCAATCCTCTAACAACTCAGAAAAGATGCTTACCATACAACGCTGAAAAGTACCTGGTGCGTTGCAAAGTCCAAAGGGCATCCTCCTGTATGCATATGTGCCAAAGGGGCATGTGAAGGTCATCTTCTCCTGATCCTCAGGTGCAATGTGGATCTGGAAGTAGCCTGAGTATCCATCCAGAAAACAGTAGTGTGATTTACCAGCCAACCGCTCCAACATCTGATCAATAAATGGAAGAGGGTAGTGATCTTTGCGGGTACGTGTAACATCCCACATAATTAAGGAAATGTATATATATTATTATAAGGTATAAGCATGCATGGATGACAATTAGAATCACGTGGGATATGTGTTTGATTTTCGAATCCTGTGGTTAGTAGTAGGGAGTTATAATGTGCTAGGGAAATTACTTGAATAATTATTATAGTTGCGAATTTACGTTAGACATATGAAATTTAAATGATAAAGTATAATAATGTATTAATTGTAACCTATGAAAGAAAAGAAATTTTGTTTGGCCGAAGCATAAGGCCTTAGAAGGCACAATGTGATCAGCCCAACTTCCCCTCTCATTGTTGAAAGCTATCCTATCTTAGTAATTTGACAAGGTTACTTTCAATTGGGTAGTATTTACACATGGCAACAAAGCTTTATCCGTTGTGTATTCTTTGCACTTGTGCGCCTAGGGGACCGTTGGTGATCAGAAAATTCTGATCAAAAGTGATACAAGGCTGTCCTCTTTCCCTTCTTACGTGTAGGACCATCCAAAGCAAGCAAGTTGCTTGTAAGAATAGCTTTAAACCTTCACATGTGTGCGCTAGAAGACAACCCAAAAAGGGCATCAGAAAATTCTGATCACAGCCTTATTTTATGACACAAAGTTGTACCCTCTCTTTCCTTTTTATTTTCACGCACAAGGACTGCACAAAAGCAATCAGATTTCTTGTAAGACTAACCCTAAACCTCACTTTATTTCATGCATCCAATGGTTGATAAGTGGTCAGCCTTGCATGCATTTGTATTGGCTCAAACATGTCACACTTCAACCCCATTTGTGCGCTCCAAATGAGGGAAGTCTTCAGCATTTTTAAGACACTTCACAATTTAAATCTACCTCAACTTCATTCTCTCCTCACTCAAGTGTTGCTGAAGATAGAAACCAAGCCAAATTACTTTGTTTTCTTCCACTCTAAAAACTGTGAACTTGTAACACCAAGTAAAGGATTTTCAACTTCATTCTTTTGTTTCCCCCACTCAAACCGTAGCCCTTCCATAAATCAACCACCTCCTCCTTATTTCCTCCACCCTTAAACCGTAGCATCATTAGAGAGACAACACAAGGAACACCTCCATATCTTTCCTATATTTTCCATCTAAAACCGTGGAGTCTCTTGGAGTCAACCAAGGATTTTTATCATATCTTGTCTCTATATCTTCTTTCTTGGCTGTGCACCATAGTTCCTAGAGGTAAAACGTTGCCTCTACTTCATCATTATTTATGATTTACATCATGAGGTTTGAAGGAGACATTCATGACTAACTTAAGTTAACCTTTTTCTTTCATCTCCTCTTTTCACATGGTCGGTCTTGAAGAGAAAAGCATGCTGTTTTGAGTAGATTAAAGCCTGAAGTAGTGTCCTTGGTTCCATTCGGTTTTACCTTGTGCTCCGCCAAGAGGTAGGCACGAAAATCCCTCCACCATTCTCTTGTTTTAAATAGTGAAGCATGACTTAGAAAATAGCCTTTCATTTGTAAATTTTATGCCTTTAGGTTCCGTTTTGAGTCTTAAATTAAAAGCTTTTCGGATAAAAGGAAAATGATCTTAAATATTAAAAATGTAGGAATGTTTGCATGTTATATATGTATCTAGGATTTTCCCTGAAACAAAGTTATGACGACAACATCTTATGCACCATTGTAACGCACCTACTAGAGTAGTAAGTTTTAGGAAAATTTATTCCTTTGAAAACGTTATCGTATGTTGACCTTCAGCTCACTGTTTTGTCATAAATTATTCACTGTTTTACTGAAGGAAAACGTTCGCTGTTTTGATAAAAAATGCTCACTGTGTTAAGTGAAAAATATTGTTGTTTGCTTACTGTTTTATTCACTGTTTCGCTGAAAAAAATGTTGTGGTTTGCTTACTGTTTCGCTCACCGTTTCGCTGAAAAACGATGATGTTTTACTCACTATTTTACTCATTGTTGCTGAAAAACTTTGCTGTAAAATGTCCACTGTTTTATTAGAAAACGTTCACTGTTTTATTGGAAAAACGCTCATTGTTTTAAGTAAAAACATTCACTGTTTTGCTCACTGTTTTGGGTGAAGATACTCAACGTTTACTCACTGTTTTACATGGAAATGATCACTGTTTTTTTTTCACGGGTTAGCATTAAAGAAGGTCAAATGAGAGTCAAGAATAATTTTAGAAAAAGGAACCGATTTAGCGAAATGATGTGAGGATATGTAGGCTTGAGGAATTGTGTCAAATTATTAAATTTAAGTGAAACGTATGCTGATTTATTATAATGTAAAATAGGTGCGAAAAATCTTTGAGACGTTGGACTGTTTCGTTGTGAATCAGTAAAGTAAGTTTCGACGTACGAGGTATGTGTTAGGCGGTATTACCTAATGTGACTATTAGCTAGTGTATGAAATTGTGATGTGTTGCTCACATATGTTCAATGTTATTTTCTGATGATGATATGGCAATGGTAAGAATATGAAATGATGATAATGATATGTGTATGCATTTTTACATCATGATGCATTTTTCTGTTTGGTGTGTGATCGCATTTCATGGCATGTATACAATAGATCCATGTAGGCTTTGAAATGTAGAATAGTTATATACAGGATCATATGTATGAGCACACATCATATAGGCATCCCTTGATATCAGGGTATGGGACAGTTGGCGTCAGTCCGCATAGGCCACAGTGGAATTCCCCAAATGATGGTGTCGTGCATGGAATTTCCACTTTGTATGCACGCGCACGATGGTGCTATGAGCGTGAAGAAGGTGTTATATACGCTATATGATATATGATGAAAAGGATATATGATGTAAAGGTTTTAATGTTTGAAGCGACTGTTTATGATTTTGTGCCTTGTTTAATATTGTTGCTTTATGGTTTTGTTGCCACACTACTGGGATTATTCTCACCCCTTTGTGGCTGCAATTTTTAAATTGCAGGAGGACGTAAGAGCATTTGAGGACTTGGATGTTTGAATTTTGCTGTATTTTGCTGCTGATTAGCATTATTCCATGATGACTGTTTTAAGTTTCGGATGACTGTATGATGTGGTACTTGATGACTTTTTGGATGACTGTAAAACTATTATTTTATTTTTGTTTTAAAGTCTTCTACGTACATCGGCTATTTTAAGAAAATCTGAAAATGTTTTGCGAAAATGAATTTTTCTAAATGCTGAATTTTAACAGTTTACGGTCAACTTACGAGTTACGTTTCAAGGGGCAAATGACCTCCGATTTACTAATACTTTATATGCACGCGAAGCCCCAAACGGATACTTTCAGATTCCGTTCACTATACAAAAATATTTGGAAAGCTCGATTTTATATTGATATTGAACGCTGACTGGTTTTGGAAATTCCGCTGTGCAAACAGCAAGGTTTTTATCAAGTTCTATCAATAGATTCTGCTTAGATTCAGTTTCCCACTTTAATAACTCAAAAGTATTTAAAGAAAAAGTTTTTTATCCGCTTCCGCAACTCTAATAACGATTAGCAAACGACTCTCTTGGATGCATACAAGAGAGGGTGTTACACTACGGTAGTCTATACATACTCTCCAACTGTTTTGAGCTCTTGTTGTGATCAGCTCATTATTTTGGTTGGCAATCACAGTGACTCCCGACTTTTTAGGGACCACCTGAACATGACTCACCCACTGGCTATCAGAGATGGGGTAAATCATGCCAGCTTGCAAGAGTTTTGTTACTTCCTTCTTCACCACATCTAGAATCAGTGGGTTCAAACGCCTTTGGGGCTGTCTCACTGGTTTAGCTCCTTCTTCAAGTAGAATACGATGCATGCATGTTGAAGTACTAATACCAATAATGTCAGCCATTGTCCACCCACTTGCCCTCTTATTTGCCTTCAGCAATGTTAACAATTTATCCTCCTGCTCAGGTAGAAGGTTCTTTGCCACAATGACTAGTAGCTGCTCATTCTCTTCAAGAAATGAATATTTCAAGTGGTCGGGCAGAACCTTCAACTCCAATTTTGGAGGCTGCTCAATGGATGGAAGAGGTGTAGTTGGTGGTGCAAATTCTGCAGAAAACAAGTCAGCAGCAATGCCTGTAAACAAAATCTCAGAAACAGGATTAGGATCATCAATAATATCAGCAGGCAATTCAGAAAATGCAGATTCACACTCTTAATCAGAATCATCAATCAGTGCATCATTGAAACCAGAAAGATGAGATATTATTTCAGCACACACAATGCACTCTCGACTATCACCACAACCACAGAAATCAGAATCAGAATCAGTAGATGAAAAATTAGAAAACTCAGCAAGGAATTTAGCATAAACATCCTCAACAACGTCATCTATCACATCAATGCAGAAGACAAAATGTTCTTCCCTAGGATGTTTCATGGCATCAAATATATTAAAATGCACAATGCTATCACCAAACTCCATGGAAAGGGTACCAGAATGAACATTTATCTTGATCCTAGCTGTCCTCATGAAAGGCCTAGCAAGTATGATTGGGGATCTATTAATAGTAGTCTCACTCTCCATTTCTAAAATGTAGAAATCAGTAGGAAAAATCAGATTATTAACTCTGACTAATACATCCTCAATCAAACCAGATGGGTGGATACTACTCCTATTAGCTAACGTAACCACAATACCAGTGGCACACAAAGGACCAAGACCAAGAGACTTAAACACAGATGTAGGAATAACATTAATGGAAGCTCCTAAGTCTAGCATGCAATCATGAAAACAGAATTGCCAATCACGCAAGGGATAGTAAATGTCCCTGGATCTTGACACTTTTTAGGCATGGGCTGGATGAGTGTCGATACATTCTGACTCAGGTTAACCTGCTCATCTCCCTTCAGTCTCCTCTTGTTGGTGCACAGCTCCTTTAGAAACTTGGCATATTGCGGAATCTGCTGTATTGCATCCAAAAGAGGGATGTTCACCTCAACTTTCTGGAAGGTGTCAAGTATCTCTTTATCTTGAACCTTTGCTGACTGCTTCTTTGACTGAGTGGCTCTCTGAGGAAATGGCAGAGGGATATGGACATCAGATTTATCAATGCTCTGCTACTTGGAGCTAGTGTCACCTCCATTGGATGACTCAGCAGCAGTGTGGTTTGGCTCCTCCATTTGCTTTCCAGACCGCAAAGTAATAGCACTCACATTTTCGCTTCCTTTTGGATTTGGAACTGTTTGGGATGGAAGGGAGCTGCCACTTGCTTGTTGATTTTGATTCATTGACGTTGTAAGTTGGCCAATCTGTGTTTGCAGATTCTGAATGGAAGACTCAGTCCTCTGTTGGAACTGCAGATTGTTAGTTGCCATCTGCTTCACTAAATCCTCCAAAGAAGGGCCATTGCTACTAGCTTGTTGCTGCACTAGTGGCTGCTGCTGCATTGGCTGCTGCTGCTGCATTGGCTGCTGAGGGGCAAATTGTTGAAAGTTTTGCCTCTGTTGTGGAGGCAGAAACTGCTGCCTCTGCTGAAATGCTGCACTTTGCTGATTCTGGCTCCATTTGAGATTTGGATGATTTTTCCAGCCAGGATTATATGTATTGGAGTAGGGATTATTTTGCTGCTGCTGCTGCTGGTGGTACTGTGGCTTTCCAGGAAAAACTGCAGCAACAGACTGATCATCTTGGAAATCGCTGTCTTGATGAAAGGAAGGACATGCATCCGTGGGGTGAGAAGGATCACAGTAGATGCCACACAAGTTGCTTATCTATTGAGCAGAAGGTTGCACAGTCTGTGTCACTGCCAACTGCCTCACCATTGATGTCAGCTCATCAAGTCTGTTCTCCATTATCTGGTTATCTGTGCTTGATGCTCCTGTTGCTGCTACTGTTGGATTTTGCATTGGAGGAGTTTGCACTTGGAATACTGCACTGTTGTTTGCTCTAGTACCAAATTGTTGACCATTAGCAGCTCTCTCAGCAATCAGCTCATTGGCCTCATTAGGTGTTTTATTGCTCTGGACTCCTCCACTAGCTGCATCTAGAAGGTTCCTATCCATAGGCAGCAACCCTTCATAGAAGTAAACAAGCAGGAGATTGTCTGGAATCTGATGGTGTGGGCAGCTTGAACAAAGCCTTTTAAACCGCTCGCAATACTCATGCATGTTCTCCCCATTAGCTTGCCTTATGCCACTGATCTCCTTTCTGATTGAGGTGGCCCTGGATGAAGGGAAGAATTTCTCCAGAAAAAATCTGGCCATGTCATTCCAGCTTACAATGGAGGAAGGTGGCAAGTAGTACAGCCAGTCCTTAGCTCCACTGTCCAAAGAGAAAGGGAAAGCACGCAGCTTAATTTGTCCTCATCCACCCCTGTTGGCTTCATAGTGCTGCAGACTATATAAAATTCCTTCAGATGTTTGTGGGGATCCTCACCTGCAAGACCATGAAACTTGGGCAACAAGTGTTTCAGTCCAGACTTAAGCTCAAAAGGTATAACAGGATTAGTATAACGAATACACAGGGGCTGCTCATTATCAACATTAGGAGCAGCCAATTGCTTAAATGTTCTATCACCCATGATTTCAGAATCAAATAAACGACCAAACGAATAAACACTATGTAAAGGACTCGAACAAACAGACTCGACAGACTCAACAGACTCAGACTCTAAGGTATGCTCAGGAACAGCTCTACTGTAAGTCAACCTACGAGCTCTACTAGCAGCATGCAATGATCTCTCTATCTCAGGGTCATATGCATATAAATCATCAACACTGGTATTACTCCTAGTCATGCATCATAGGCAAAGCATACAGCAGTAAAGTCGCAAAACATACGACAGAACAAACAAAACTACCGAAAATAGCAAACAGAAACAAAAATAAATATACGAAAAATACTAAATGAACTCAGAATACTATGGGACCAACTCTCCTAAACTCTAAATGACCTTACGGACTCAAAAATCAAATAATTTTTTTTCGAAAAATAAAATAAAATACTAAACAATTGAATTCGGCTAAAATAGGGCTTCCATCATGAAGGACTACGCCCTGATGACTTTTGACCGGTACAGCCTCCTCCTTCACGTCACCAATTTTCAGGTCAATCAGAGCACAAAAAACAATAGCAGAAATACTCGATACGTCCTGAAACGACAAAGAAACACTAAAACGAGTTAGTAAACGACAGAATTTGGTAAAATTAAGGGTCACCTCACACCCTTCAAGGGTGTGACTTATGCTCAGAAGGTCGAATTCCTTTGGAAAAAGAACTCTCGGAGCAAATATCTCAAACTGAAGTTTTACTGATTTCCCCAAATTCGCCCAAAACTGCCCAAAGCGTAAACAGTAATGCAAAAAATTCAAAAACTGAGAAAAGATGCCTCTCCGAAATCAAATTCCGATGCAGAATCAACTGTGCAGAAATCGAAATAAGAAACGCAATCGAGTGCAAAACGCAAAAACAAAACAGGTGCGCAAACAGAAATTTACGATTTTTCTTTCTTTCAAAAACAGAAACAAAAACTAGAGAAGAAGAAGAAAATGATCACGTTCAGAAAATCGATTTAGACCGATGCAATTTCCCCAGCAATGGCGCCAAATTTGACACGAGCTGTCGAACTCGCGCAAATTAAAAATTATTTTTTTATTAGGGTTCAGAAAATTTGTAGTAGAGTGGAAACCCTAAATCGTCTGTCTCAAGGAAATTGCTTGGGTAAAAATCGTTTATCAAAACAGAAATTAAAAGGGGGGTTTTTGAATTTTGGTTGAATAATTTAAAAAGGCAGAATATAAAATTGGATGTAAAATTTGTAATTAAAAATTAACCAACCTAAGGTTTGGGTTCCATGGACGTCTTTCCTCGGATAAGAGGATATCAGAATCGTGATTGATTTCTCAATCGAATCAGAATCCTTATTTCCAATTGACAACCCTCTCTAAGCGATCGCTTAGCATTTGATCAAAGACGATGCTTCTACTCATACAATCGCAGAGTATCAGCCCGTTTGATTTAAGGTCATAGGGTCAATCAATCTAACCATCAAATTTGATGATTAATCCCTTTCCATAATCGCAATCGCGAACCTCAGATTGAATATCCACGATCGAACGATATCAATCTGAGTTGGGAAGGGAAACAAAACTAATTTAAAATAAAGCGCAGACCCTCAAGACTAATCCATGGAATCTGTTACCCTTAGGTTGATTAAAAGGTTCTTAGCCTCGCATGGCTAAGCTAAACATGATTAAAATAAAAAGAAGAGGAAGAAAAAGATGAATAACAAAATTGAATAAAAACTCAGAGAGAACTTTTTTTGTTGTAAAAACTGATTGCCGAAGGGTTTCCTAAAGTCTCCCTTAAATAGCTGTCACGCAGAACGGCTAGGGTTTTACCGCTTCAGCCAAAACATAAAATGAAAGCTGAATAAAATAAAATAAAATAAAACAATAAAACATTGCCTTGGGCCCTAAACACATTGGGTCCTAATGTGAATTACAAGTTCAAACGTCAAAATAAAATTCCAGCAAAACACGTCATCTTGAGATCAAGTTTCGACCATCTTCCCGTTTGAATTGGGCTTTCAGTAGCTGAAATAGCGATTGTAGCCCTATCTGTTAGCTGCATACAACAACAAGAACGGAGTCAATCGGACATCTGTAGAGTGAGATATGGGCAAAATACAGAAGTAGTGTAAATCTGGAAAATTATGACGAAAATCAATTAAACCCAACTAAAATCTAGAATTGTGAATTGACCCAAAATACCTTTATTTAATTAAAATAAATCATAAAAATACCAACCAAGAGTAATAAATAAGTGTAACAAAATATAAGTTATCACAGACAGTGCCCAAGAAAGGAGGAATGACTGTTGTGAGGAATGAGAATAATGAATTAATTCCCACAAGAACAGTCACTGGTTGGAGAATGTGCATAAATTACCGGAGACTCAACAAAGCAACCCAGAAGGACCGTTTCCCTATTCCATTCCTAGATCAAATGCTAGAGAGATTGGTAGGACATGCTTTCTGCTGCTTTCTAGATGGATACTCAGGCTACAACCAGATAGCTGTGGCTCTAGAAGATCAGGAGAAAACTGCATTCACTTACCCCTATGGAATCTTTGCATACCGGAGGATGCCTTTCAGCTTTTTCAATGCACCAGCGACTTTTCAAAGGTGCATGCTTTCCATATTCTCTGACATGGTAGAAAAATCCATTGAAATTTTTATGGATGATTTTTCTGTATTCGATCCTACTTTTGATGCTTGTCTAGAAAATTTGGATATTGTTTTAAAAATATGTCAAGATTGTAATATTGTGTTGAATTGGGAAAAGTGTCACTTCATGGTGACAGAGGGTATTGTTTTAGGAGTTTCCTTGGTCAAAGGTGTGAGAAGTTTCCTTGGTCACTCAGGTTTTTATAGACGCTTCATAAAAGATTTTTCAAAGATTGCAAAACCTTTATGCAAATTGTTGGTAAAGGAACAAGAGTCTGTGTTTACTGATGAATGCCTGCATGCATTTAACATTTTGATAGAAAAATTGATCACCACACCAATAATCATGGCACTTGATTTTTCACTACCTTTTGAGCTGATGTGTGATGCAAGTGATTATGCTGTGGGAGTGGTACTAGGCCAAAGAAAAGCCAAATTATTGCATGTCATTTACTATGCCAGTAAAATTCTTAATGATGCACAGAAGAATTATGCTACTACTGAAAAGGAATTATTGGCTATTGTGTATGCATTTGACAAATTTAGGTCATATCTGCTAGGATCAAAGGTGATTGTTTACACTGACCATGCAGCTTTAAAGTATTTGTTAACTAAGCAGGATGCTAAGCCCAGGTTACTCCGATGGATGTAACTTCTACAAGAGTTTGAAGTGAAAATTAAAGATAAAAAGGGAGTTGAAAACTTAGTGGCTGATCACTTATCCCGGATCACAGAGAAAAATCTTCAAGAACGACCGGAAGTAGTGATCAAAGAAGAGTTTCCCGATGGGCAAATACTGGCCATAAGTATTGTTTCCAAGTTGGTGCAGGATCAAGTCTTGACAATTAATACTCCACCATGGTTTGCAGATTTTGCAAAGTACAAAGCTGCTGGAGCAATGCCTAAAGATTTCACATGGCAACAGAGGAAAAAATTTCTGCATGATGCAAGGAGATATATTTAGGATAAACCATACCTTTTCTATAGGTGTTCAGATGGGGTAATTAGAAGATGTATTCCAGAGGAGGAACAACAAGATGTCTTATGGCACTCTCATGGTTCAGCCTATGGTGGACACTTTGTAGGTGAAAGAACTGCAGCAAAAGTTTTGATGAGTGGTTTCTATTGGCCAACATTGTACAAGGATGCAAAGAAGTATGTGGAAGCATGTGACAACTGCCAAAGAACTGGTAATATATCCAGGAGACATGAAATGCCATTGAACAATATACTGGAGGTGGAAATCTTTGATGTTTGGGGTATGGATTTCATGGGACCCTTTCCCTCTTCTTACTCCAATAAGTATATCCTGGTGGCAGTGGATTATGTATCAAAATGGGTTAAAGACATAGCTACACAAACTAATGACTCTCGGGTTGTGATCACTTTTCTGAAAAAAGAATATCTTTGTGAGATTCGGAGTCCCGAGAGCCTTAACCAGTGATGGGGAACACATTTTGACAACCGGTTGGTAGAAGTTCCTCTTGCAAAATATGGACTCAGGCATAAGATATGTACCCCGTACCGTCCACAGATTTGTGGTCAGGTTGAGATTTCTAACAGAGAACTTAAACGTATACTGGAAAACATTGTTGGAAATGTTAGGACTCAATGGTCCAAGAAACTTGATGACACTTTATGGGCTTACCGTACAGCATTCAAGACTCTTATTGGAATGTCTCCTTTTTAATTGTTATTTGGGAAGGCATGTCATCTACCGATGGGGTTGGAACACAGAGCATTGTGGGTTGTCAAGTTCTTAAACTTTGATTCCAAGGCAGCAGGTGAGAAAAGGCTACTTCAATTGGATGAACTGGATGAATTCCGTCTTTCTGCATATGAAAGTGCAAGCTTATACAAAGAAAAGACCAAGTTATGGCATGACAGGAAGATCACACCCAGGGATTTCAAGGTGGGCAACCAAGTTCTGCTTTTCAATTCCAGGTTGAAGCTATTTTCAGGAAAGTTAAAGTCCAGATGGTCTGGACCATTTGTGGTGAAGGATATTAAGTCTTATGGAGCGGTGGAAATTAGTCCCTTGGATTCTGACCGAAGCTTTACTGTCAATGGTCAGAGGCTGAAGTTATACATTGGTAGTGCTGTAGACAGACAACTTCTTACAGTTGCCTTGATAGAGGTAAGTTAAGTGAGAAACGTCAGGCTCGTGACGTTAAACACGCGCTGAGTAGGAGGCAACCCACTATATCAGGTATGTAATATATAATAATGTTAATAATAATAATGTATAAAAAAAATTGGAGAATTTTGAAAAATTTGACAAGTGATGGGCGCTAAAACGTTCCTTGTTAGACGTTTTAGCGGTTCAGAGATGCATCACAATGCAAAACTCTGGCCCAGAGCGCTAAAATATTCTATTTGACTGTTTTAGCGTTCCCCAAGTGCATCACCGTGCAAATATTCTGGTTAAGCGCGCTAAAACGTGTTGTTTGAACGTTTTAGCGCGCTGATGCACACAACCATGTGCACATTTTTCTGGACCTCAGTGCTAAAACGTTTGGTTTGAACGTTTTAGCGCCGCGTCACTTATTTGAATTACACGGTTATTCATTCACTCACTCACTCATCCTCACATTCACTTATTCTTCAACTTCCACACTAGCAAATTCTTCTCAATCTCTTCTGCATTCATCCTACATATTGCCAACAAGGTATGCTACCCTTATCCTTTCTCATTTCGAAGTATGTTCTTCATTTGTTTGTATCATTTTCATATCATCTAGGGTTTTAAAAGTTTTTGATTCCATGTGTGCTTACCCCATGATCTCATGTTTTAAATTTTGATAACATATAATTGGTTTGTATGCAACTCTGGTTTTGGTTTTGTTTTTGGGATGAAAGGCATCACCGATCATCGAGTCCCATTTTAAACTTGCACACACACACACACACACACACACACAAGGTGTTTGTTAAAATTCCTGACCCAGAAAAGCCAAGGCGCTAAAGCGCTGGACACTCAACGTTTTAGCGCTCAACTGTTTTGTCACACGAAATTGCTAGGCCGCTAAAACGCTCGCTGTGAACGTTTTAGCTCCCTGGCCCTAATACACGAATGGTTTTAGGCTGCTAGTCTAGCATTGTGGGGGTTATTTTTCCTTTACATTTTGGATTCTTCTCAACCAATTCTTTCAAATTTAAATTTGGGAATGTGCTCCATTATCTCTCAATTGCTCTGACTTATTGACTGAATTCTTCTTTCATGTTGTTAGGACCATGTCTTCACCACCCAAGAAGAACAACAAAAAGAGGGCCTGAATGATTAAGAGCAAAGGGCCTACAACTCCACCTTCTTTTGATGACAAACTATAGAGGAGTGATGCTCATGAAGCCAGATTTAATGATAAAACATCTTCTCGGCCATTTGTCCGGGAAAGAAAATTCATCTTGGACAAAGATGAATACCCTGAATTTTAGTCTGAGTTAGTCAAGTTGGACAAAGAAAATTCATGATGTTGGACAATAGCAGTCAAGCTATTTGTCGGAAATTTTATGCAAATGCTTACAATGGAGATGAAGGTGGCAAGCGACATTTTGTCAGTCTAGTACGGGGGAAAAAGGTGAAGTATGATGCTCATACCATTCAGAAACTCTTGAAGATAACTCACTGTGATTACATACAGAACCAAAATTGTCAGTTTCACAGAACTTGGGAAAAGATTGACATTCCTCCCAAAAAAAGCAACCCTGAATTTGAAACTTGGACTAAATTGGGAGCGGTTGAGCCTGTGTTGCAAACTATAGCCAAACCTAATGAAAAATGGCAGATGACGAAAGATGAGGTGAATCCCAAATTGTTGTGGTTAAGGCAGTTGAATGGAAAGGCTAGGGTATGGTTTCACTTTGTGGTTTCCAATGTATTGCCTACCTCCAACCAGGCTGAAGTTATTCTGTTGCGAGCTGTTTTGATTTACACTATCATGACTGGGAAGAAAGTGGAACTTCCCGTTATTCCTCAAAATAGCATTTATGACATGGCACATTCTGATAGTAGTACTGCGGCACTGGGTCACAGTTCTTTGATCCAGCATCTCTGTAAGCGAGCTGGAGTTGACATTGCTGATAATGGGGCACAAGTTAAGTTGCACCCTGAAATGAATGCAAAGATGACCACCACACAGCTCCGGATTGGAGGAGGAGCAGCCTCTGGCCTGACACCGGGAAGAAAGAACATGACAGAGGCCAAGTTCGAGTCCGTACGGCAGAAGCGATCAGCAGAGCAGTGGCTGGTCAACATTGAGGTTCGTCTGGGATTTTTACGCCTCCGTCTCAAGTTCATGCAGACGAGTCAAAAATCATTTCAGACTCAGATGTTTCAGATGCTGACAGCTCTTTGTGAGGCCCAGGGAGTAGAGCTGGCATCATTTCAGGATGAGGAGTATCCTTATTCAGAGGAGGAGGACGCATTTGAGGCAGCCGCTACAACATTCTTTGAAGAGCGCGCTGATGAGGATGAGGCTATGATGGATGCCATGGCTGCCATGGGTACTGGGGACAAA
This sequence comes from Gastrolobium bilobum, assembly GCF_033153095.1. Taxonomy (NCBI): domain Eukaryota; kingdom Viridiplantae; phylum Streptophyta; class Magnoliopsida; order Fabales; family Fabaceae; genus Gastrolobium; species Gastrolobium bilobum. The sequence continues at coordinate 24,573 of NW_026900061.1, forward strand.
TCCCTGCCTGCTGCTGATCAGACTGGTGGAGATCAGCCTGTTGAAGTTAGCTTTGGTGTGGAGGAGGATCAGACTGCTGATGATGATCATACACCGCTTCCTACCGCAGATCCAAGATCAGACCCTCTCACCTCAGATGAGAAGGACTCAGAGTCTCACATTGACTCTTGATTTCACTCCATTTTAGTTTCTGTTATTTCACTTTTAGTTTCTTTTAGTTTTAATTTGTTGTTAGTTTACTTTTGTAATTCAGTTAAGCACATTGGAATATTCACTGTTTTTGCATGATGCACATTGCGATAAAACTGATGCTATTGGTTTATATATGAATGTGTTTCAGGGATCGATTGTTGTTTTAGATTTAAGTTAGTTGCAGGGGACAACAACTTTTAAATCTGGGAATTGGGTGTGATTGAATGGTATGCACACTTCATGGAGATGTCACACAAATTGATGAGCCAAAACAGGGAAACATCTCAATATTTTTTTTCTTTTCTAAGTTTTCTTGTGTGATTTGGATTTTAGTTGTGATATTGAATTTGGATTTCAGTTGTGATATGGAATTCCATGAGGATTTGACTGATCAAAGTTTTAGATGATTGATCAAATTAAGGATACAATCTTATACCTTGCATGTTGAGCAAAAATGAAATGATTGCATGACTCATTCAATGTGTAAGAGTAGAGAGATTAGTTGTGATACATATAGAGAAAGTCAAGCATGCACTCTGAACTGTGAGAAATTAAGCCTACACAGAAAATTTTGTTCAAAGAGCACTTCACTGCATGAATAACTCTAGAACTTGCCATGTTTCTTGCTTGAAATGGTTTATGATGTGTAGTGTAGAAATGATTGAGGCACTTCCTTCTTGAACCAGAAAGTTTAAATGACCAACCTTAATGTTTCCATTGCATGAAACCCTTGAGTTTAAGCTTGTTTGTCTATAAAACCAAGAGCCTACATTCATTCCAATCCTTCAGATTAAAATTTTCAGATAAGTGAGAATGGATGAAAAGTTCTGTTGGGAGAAAAGTGTTCCTGCAATAAATGAATGCACAAAGTGTTACAAAGTGTTGGAGATATAGAAAAGAAGGAAGAAAAAGGAAAAAAGGGAATTAAAGACACAAAGTGTTTGAAAAAAAATAAGACAGAGGGAAGAAAAAGAAAAAAAAAGGGTATTAAAGACACAAAGTGTCTGGAAGAAAAGGAGGAAGAAAGGTTCAAAGAAGGTACAAGGAATGGAAAGGAAGAAAGTTTGGGGGAATTAAGAAGAATATGATAAATACTGTGATCCTTCTCTTAGCTGAATCTGATTCATTTAATCTGAACCCTTCCTTTAACATAACTTCTATCTCTAGTCAAGCCACATACCAAGCCATATTGCCAACTATACAAAAACCTTTTTGATCTGCTCTACAGATCATTGTTACTGTAGAAAGAGAGAAGATGGGCAAGCCTATGGTAGTTTGAGTACAGTGAAGATTGAATGATAAGTGCACCCTTAAACACTAGAGTGCAAGAGAGTTAAATTCTCACAATTTTTGAGAAGTTCCTAGTGAGGGGGTGTTTTATTTGGAAGTCTTTGTATACCATCTCTACTGATCTGTTGAAAAGTCACAAATGATGTTGGGCAAATCATAGGAAATAAGAGATTGCATGGTTATAAGCTTGTATCATGAAATGTTGATCTTCTGTAATTGAAGTCCATCTTTATGAATTTCATCTGTAAAGAATCTCAAGTTCTTCTCTGCTTTTAATTCATTACTGAGGACAACAATGTTCACATCTGGGAATTGTGATAAACCCTTGGTTTATAAGATTTTAAAGCATGAATTAGTTTGATTTGTGTAAGAACCCGCACCGTTAATTAAGGAATTTAAGTAATTAATTATGAGAAAATAGGAAATGATTCCATAATTGACCCTAACAATTATTAAGAGGCTTTAATAATTATGATAAGTGATTAAGAATGCTGAAAGTCGCTTTTCGGAAGAAAAGTGCAGATACTGGTTCTGCTAGTCGCTATAAATGCGTACCGAAAAAGTATCCCGGAAAATTATAATAAGTGCATGATAATTCCTAAAATAATATATAGGACTTGTAAAACGAGTTTCAAGTTAAAATAATGAGAACTGGTGCCAGAAACTGATACTGACTATGAAAAGCGCGTACTGGTAAGGTGCTCTGAAAAATATAATAAAAATATGATAATTCTTGTAAATTGAGTAGGTTAAGAATCCAAAGTTTGGGATTCAAATGCTAAGCGTAGCAATTAAAGTTAATACTGCGTGTTTAATGCTTAAGTGGCCTTTAAATACTCTTATTAAGGGCACACAACCCTAGAAAACAGACTTCTATGTGTGAGTTGTTGAGAGGCTGATCAGTTTGGCTGCTTCTTTGGGTTTTCTTCTCCATTTCTTGAGCAAGTTGGCTCCTTTGGCTTTAATCCTTCTCTTTTCTTCATCCTTAGCACTATGGTTGGGTGTGATGGTCACTGGTGAGTGGGAGAGGAGCTTATGTAATGAGTTGTGTTGCTGTCTTAGTGAGCATGAGGTGTTGTCTTGTTGAGTTGGAGGTTGTGGAGTCATCTTCTTGGTTTGTGAAGCTTCAAGGAGCTTCCATTGTGAAGAAAGGGCCAAGCTTTGTGGCATTTTCGTTGGTCTTGTGTAGCCAGTTTGTTGGAGCTGGTTGTGAGCTCCAAGAGCAGCTCTTGTTTCTGCTTTGAAGCCTTGTGTATGTACCTCAACTTGATCATGAGTTTTTATTCCTAAAAATGGAACTTTGATGCATGTAATGGTTAAAAGATGATAACCTAACTTGGGGTAATGTCAAACACACCTAGAAATGCATGTTTAGGCTTCTGTAATCGGTAAAAATGGAACCTTTGAAGGATATCTTCGCGAAATGCAGAAACTGCATTCTGTCGCGAAATATCCGGATATTTGCCCGTGAAATATCCGGATATTGATATCCGGATATTGCCAGAGAGATATCCGGATATTGGATATCCGGATATATCCCCGAGGAATAACCGGATATTCTGGGATTTTGTAGAACAGTAGTTGTGCTGTGTGTGCAGTAGGCTGTTGGGGGTTTGTGAACCCTGGATTGATGAAGTTGAACTTCTGTAATTAATGAACTAAGTCAGAATCATGTGATTAAGGGCTTGTGGCTTTGTTAGAAGCCTTAAGACATAAAACGTAAAGGAAAGACGTTGTCTTTAAGTGTATGCTTGTAGAGTTTGATTAATGATGTATTATTGGTCCATAACAGATTGTGATACTGCTGTGTTTGGGCTTTGAGATTGTGGACTCTTGGCTTGGATAGCTAGCTTGCAAGATAAGCTTTCGTGTCCTCGGTTTAGCCATTGTTTGGTTCCACCATGTCCCATGGGGGGATGGTTATATGCATGATGTTGTTTTCATGTATTATTTTGATAAATGCTATTGAGCTGTTATATGTGAGTGCCTTTATGATATGCATGTTGTGTTCCACCTATACGGTAAGCCTGAGTATGTGGCGCATACAAGATGGTGAGGCTGTGGGTGAGATGCAAGCGTTGTTCCTTGTACTTATTATGGGGTTGTAGACGTACGTCCTGCATTTCTTTGGCCAGTAGAATAGTTATACACACATGTCATAGATATCTGTTGCACTGTATAGTTTTGGAACTTATATTGATATAAATGCTTTTAGAACTTATATTGCACATGTAAGTGAGCTTGGGGTGGAAGATCCTTGAGGACCCCTTGTCTTACTGAGATTTCTAGTTTAGAGATCTCACCCCACGTTTGGGGAATGCTTGTTTCAGGATCAGGTAATGTGGGGGTTGAGGCCCCAGGCGGCAGGAGGCTGGAGCTGAGTTAGATATTGATGAGATTATATGCTGACATGTTGGATGTTGGATATGCTTGCTGCTTTTATGCTTTTAGCTTCATTTTATGATTTTGGATTATGTTGTTGAGACTCTGTCGTTTATGCTGTTGATTTGGTGAGCATGGGGATTGTCCATGCCACGTAGACTTGTTATGTCTTGTTTTATTTAGAGTTGTAATAATGTATTAGGATACTGTCCGGACTACGAGTGATAGATCCGTGACTTAGATACTCACTTTATATTTATATATTGAGGTATTTCAGTAGATGTCTTATTGCAATTTACATACAGGCGATATTTTATGAAATTGATTAAGTAATCAACTTGGCTAAGTATAATGACGTCATAAAATGATAAGAAAAAGATATTCCGCATTTTTAATTAAGCGCAGCTTAATACGATAGTATGATAACATTACCGGGTATACACGGGGTGTTACAATTTGTGTGATTAAATGGATGGAAAAGAGGGTTAATGTCCTGGAAAGTCCTAAATACAAGTTTTGAAAGTTGTGTTGAAAATTTACATTGTTCTTGTAGGAAAATGAAGCTCAATAAGCAAAAGAGAGAAGGGATAAGATTATGAAGAAATTGGAGTATTCAAGTGTTGAGTGCTATAATTTCTAAAGAAAACGTTTTAGCGCGCTGCTGCAAAATGAAGCCAAAAAGTGCTGGTGCCGAGCACTAAAACGGGCAAAGAAAAAGTTTTAGCGCTCCGCTGTTCAAAAAGATTTGGGTCTTGAACGCTAAAACGTTCAAGTCAAATATTTTAGCGCTGAGGACAGTTGAAAGCAATTGGACATCGGTCGAAGTTGAACGCTAAAACGTCCAACAAGGAACGTTTTAGCACCCGTGTCACTTTTTGGATGTTATTCAGTTGGAATTTGTAAACTACAAAAGGGAAAAGGGCCTTCACACTTGAGGGAGATCCTCTGATCTGACTTTTTACTCTCTGAAATTCTGAATTCCTTAGGTCCTAGTTTTTGTATTAGTTTAGTGTAATTTATATAATTGTGATTGAAGATTGAAGATTGAAGATTCAATATCATGACAATGAAGTTTGATCTTTCCTCTTCTTTTGTTATTTCTTTTCTTATGTCCGAGTAGAGTCCTTTGTAGTTAGATTTCAGTGGAACTCAAAGATGAATTTATGTATGGTTGATTGAATATTATGATTATCTTTTATGTGATGATATGAAATTGTCTTTATCAATTCTTTCCTTTAAGGGGGTAGTGTAGAACAAGAGTGTTTACATTATTTCTGTCCTCAAGAGCATCCTTCGTGGCCTTTTGGTTCGCTTCTCTAGCAGCGTCCATCATTGCCACATTGGCCAATCTAGTGGCCTCTTGCATCTCAGCCAATGCAGTCAGGATTGGATCGAGTTGATCCTCAACAGTCTCACGTGTTCTCCTGGATCCTACCATGACTCTACATAAGTTACACAATTTATGAGTTGATCAGGACCACGCAATGTGATCACATATGCATCATCATAATAACTACCAACGGAGCAAACACACAAGACAGACACAACCAAACATCTTAATCATTGCAATACATACAGACTTTTCCCTTGAACCGTATTAAGCTATCGTACTATCGTATACCCGGTAATGTTATCATACTATCGTATTAAGCTGCGCTTAATTAAAAATGCGGAATATATTTTTCTTGTCCAATTATGATGTCATTATACTTAGCCAAGTTGATTACTTAATCAATTTCATAAAATATCGCCTGTATGTAAATTGCAATAAGATATCTACTGAAATACCTCAATATATAAATATAAAGTGAGTATCTAAGTCACGACATTACATCACGTAATCCGGACAATATCCTGATACATTAATACAACTCCAACTAAAACATGACATAACAAGTCTACGTGGCAAGGACAATCCACATGCTCACAAAATCAACAACATAAACGGCCAAGTCTCAACATAAATAATCCAAAGTCATAAAATGAAGCTTAAAGCATAAAAGCAACATGCATATCCAGCATCCAACAAGTCAGCATATAATATCATCAATATCTAACTCAGCTCCGACCTTCTGCCGCCTGGGGCCTCAACCCCAACATTACCTGATCCTGAAATAAGCATTTCCCAAACATGGGGTGAGATCTCTAAACTAGAGATCTCAGTAAGACAAGGGGTCCTCAAGGATCTTCCACCCCAAGCTCACTTACATGTGCAATATAAGTTCTAAAAGCATTTATATCAATATAAGTTCCAAAACTACGCAATGCAACAGATATTCATGCCATGTGTGTTTAAACTATTCTACTGGCCAGAGAAATGCAAGAATACGTCTATTACCCACACGTAGTACAAGGAACACCGCTTGCACTTCACCCACAACCTCACCATCTTGTATGTACCACATACTCAGGCTTACCGTATAGGTCGAACACCACATGCATATCATAAGGGCTCTAGCATATAATAGCTCAATTGCATTTCCAAAACATCAAAAGCATGTACACAACATGCATATAACCATACCCCCATGGGATATGGTGGAACCACAACATGGCTAAACCGAGGACATGAAAGCTTACCTTGCAAGCTCACTATCCAATGCCAAGAGTCCTCACAGCTCAAGTCCAACACACAGCAGATCACAATCTGATTTAGGACCAGCAAGTATATCAACATACATAGCTCAAAAGCATTAACATAAAGACTACGTTCTCCTTTTACGATTTACGTCTTAAGGCTTCCAACAAAGCCACAAGTCTTTAATCACATGATTCTGACTTAGTTCATTAATTATAGAAGTTCAACTTCATCACTCTAGGGTCCACAAACCCCCAGTAGCCTACTGTACACACAACACAATTACTGTTCTTCAAAATCCCAGAATATCTGGATATTCCTCGGGGCATATCCGGATATCTCACTGTACATATCCGGATATCAATATCCGGATATCCCGATCCCCATATCCGGATATCCAATATCCGGATATTTCACGATCAGATATCTGGATATTTCACGACAGAATGCTGTTTCTGCATTTCGTGAAGATATCCTTCCAAGGTTGGGTTTTCACCGATTATAGACACTAAAACATGCATTTCTAGGTGTGTTAGACATTACCCAACATTAGGTTATCATCTTTTAACCATTACATGCATCAAGGTTCCATTTTTAAGCATAAAGACTCATGATCATGGATTCAACCACTTACCCAAGCTTCTAACTCAGAAAATGAGGCTCTTGGAGCTCACAAATCAGGTGCTAAGGTACTGTCCCTCAAGGTGCACGAAAATAGCAACACAAAGATTGGTTCTTTAACACAAAAGGTCACCTCTTGGACCTCCAAAAGCCAAAGCAAAGCTCCTCCCAACCCAGAACTCCCAAGTCAGCTCCCAAACAGCCAAGAACAGTGGCTGGACACCCTTCAAGAGCTACTCATCACCCTTACCAGACCCAAGCACACTCACTCAATGTGTTTATGAAGAAGAAACCATGAAGAACAAGGGAGAGATGGCTCTAAGACTCTCAAAGAAGAAGAAGTCAGCAATGAAACAATTCCAAGGTGCACTCAGCCGCTCAAGTCAGGTAGGAGTAGTGGTTCTTGGGTTTTTTACCCAATGATTAGAGTATATAAAGGCACTTAAGCATTAAAACACACAGTATTAACTTTAATTGCTACGCTTAGCATTTTAATCCCAAACTTTAGATTCTTAACCTACTCAATTTTACAAGAATTATCATATTTCTATTATATTTTTCGGAGCACCTTTCTGTTATGCCCTTTTCATAGCCAGTATCAGTTTCTGTCACCAGTTCTTATTATTTTGACTTGAAACTCGTTTTACAAGTCCTACATATTATTCTAATAGTTATCATGCACTTATTATAATTTTCTGGGATACTTTTTCGGTACGCATTTATACCGACTAGCAGAACCGGTATCTGCACTTTTCTTCCGAAAAACGACTTTCAACATTCTTAATCACTTATTATAATTATTAAAGCCTCTTAATAATTATTAGGGTCAATTATGGAATCATTTCTTAATTTAACATAATTAATTACTTAACTTCCTTAATTAACGGTGCGGATTCTTATATTCACCCCACATTTTTAGGATTTTGTCCTCAAAATCAGAAAATATACTTGTCTCGAAACTCGGGGTACTGCCGGAGAAGCTCGTCCTCACGCTCCCAAGTACACTCCTCAAGAGTTCTTCCGGTCCATTGCACTTTGATTATCAGAATGATCTTGCTCCTCAGCTGCTTCTCGCCACGATCGAGAATCTTGAGTGGTCCGACGAGAGTCTTTAGGTTATCCCGAACCTCCACATCATCAGGTTGCACTACGTGCGACGGATCTGCTATGCACTTCCGAAGCTGAGACACGTGAAACACGTCGTGGATGTTGACCAAGTTCGGAGGCAAGGCAAGCCGGTAGGCAACAGGTCCTACTCTACCAAGAATCTGGTATGGCTCAATATATCGCGGGCTCAGCTTCCTCACTCCGAGTGCCCGACCAACACCGGTGACAGGTGAAAATCTCACAAACACGTGCTCACCCTCACTGAACTCCAGTGGACGATGCTTGACATCATAGTAGCTCTTCTGGCGATTCTGCGCCTGCTTCAACTTTTCACGGATCATCTGGATCTGCTGGGTAGTATCTTGGACAAAGTCCAAGCCAAAAAGCTCCTTGTCCCCAACCTCAGACCAACAAGTAGGAGTCTGACACCTCCTACCATACAGTGCTTCGTAGGGCGCCATGCCCAGGCTAGCATGAAATCTGTTGTTGTAAGAAAACTCAACCAACGGAAGGTACCTATCCCATGCCGAGCCCTGCTCCAACGTGCAAGCTCGCAACATGTCCTCCATGGTCTGGATGGTCCTCTCATTCTGTCCATCAGTCTGAGGGTGATAGGCGATACTCAATATCAACTGCGTACCAAAAGCCTACTGCAGCGCCTCCCAGAACCGAGATGTGAACTTCGGGTCTCTATCACTGATGATACTCTCGGGAACCCCGTGAACCCTCACAATCTCGCGAACATAAAGCTTGGCCAACTGCTCCGTAGTGAAGCTCACCTTCACTGGAAGAAAATGGACAGACTTCGTCAGTCTGTCCACAATGACCCAAATAGAGTAACAACCTGCCTAAGTCTTCGGCAATCCCACCACGAAGTCCATGGAAATACCTTCCCACTTCCACTGTGGTACTTCAAGAGGTTGAAGTTCACCAGACGATTTCTGATGTTCGATCTTCACCTTCTGGCAAACCAAACACTTGGACACAAAGACAGCAACATCTTTCTTCATGCCCGGCCACCAGAAGTTCTTCTTCAGGTCTTGATACATCTTAGTAGCACCAGGGTGGATAGAAAACTGGCCCTTATGGGCTTCTGCCATAACCTCTTCGTCAACGGACCTCGAGGAACCACGATCCTCTGCTGAAACAAAAGAAGTCCATCATCATTCCAAGACACACCGTCTTGGTTCTTCACATAATCCAGACACTCTCTCTGAACTTGTGCCTCTTTGATCTTTTCTAACAGCTCATTCACAACATATGCTGCTTCCAGCTCGAGAAGTACACCCTCACGCGGAGTAGTCACTGCCAGGTTTCGGAACTTCTCAACCACATCAAGAAAACCAAGTAACAAGCTGGATGAGCTCCCGGGTTTCCGGCTCAAAGCATCAGCTACCACATTGGCCTTGCCAGGATGGTACTTCAACTCAAAGTCGTAATCCTTTATGAACTCCATCCATCTTCTCTGCCTCATGTTCAACTCTTTCTGGTCGAAAAGATACTTCAAACTCTTGTGGTCACTGAACACCACGAACTTCAAACCAAAAAGATAATGCCTCCAAATCTTGAAAGCAAACACAATAGCAGCCAACTCCAAGTCAAGAGTAGAGTAGTTCTCCTCTTGAGGCTTCAGCTGCCTCGAAGCATAGGCAATCACTTTGCCCAATTGCATCAACACACAACCTATCCCCTTCCCGGAGGCGTCGGTGTAAAGCTGAATCTCAAGCGCAGGATCAAAAAGGACCAACACAGGTTTAGTAGTCAGTCTCTCCTTCAACTCCTGAAAGCATTCCTCACACTCGTGAGTCCAGACAAATGGAGTCTCCTTCCGAGTAAGGCGAGTCAAAGGGAGAACCATCATGGAGAAACCCTTGATGAACCTCCGATAGTACCTGCCAAACCCAGAAAGCTCCTCACTTCCGTAACTGTCTTGGGCCTCTCCCAATCCAGTACGGCCTGGATCTTGTTCGGATCCACTGCAACTCCTTCAGCAGAAATAACATGCCCAAGAAACTTCACAGACTTGAGCCAAAACTCACATTTGGAAGGCTTCGCATACAGTTTCTTCTCCTTCAGCACTTGCAGAACAATCCTCAGATGCTCCACATGCTCCTCCTTCGTCTTGGAGTAAATCTAAATATCGTCAATGAAGACGGTCACAAACCGATCCAGGTACGGCTGGAAAATCCGGTTCATGTAATCCATGAACACAGCAGGTGCATTGGTGAGTCCAAACGGAATCACCAAATACTCAAAGTGATTGTATCTCTAAAGAAATGCGGTCTTAGGGACATCCTCCGGCTTCACCCGAATCTGATGGTATCTAGACCGGAGATCAATCTTAAAATAAACGCAAGCACCCCTGAGCTGATCCAACAGATCATCAATCCGAGGGAGGGGATACTTGTTCTTGATTGTCACCTTGTTCAGATGCTTGTAGTCGGTGCACAATCGCATTGTCCCGTCCTTCTTCTTCACAAAGATGACTGGTGCTCCCCAAGGAGACACACTCGGTCGAATGAAGTCTTTTGCTGAAAGATCCTCAATATGCTTCTTTAGCTCTGCCAGCTCCGGTGGCGACATCTGGTATGGAGCAAATGAAATAGGCCCCACACCAGGAAACAGATCAATGGAGAACTCTATCTCCCTCTATAGTGGAAACTCATGAATCTCATCAGGAAACACTTCGAGGAATTCCCTCACCACAGGAACGCCAGAGATATCCTCCTGTGTCCCATTCACCAAACCTCCCAACATGACATATCCAAATGTCGCAGCTCTCAAGGCTCTCCTAGCCTGCAGCAAAGAAATGTACGATAAGGAACTAGCTGTGGAATCACACGGAGACATCACAACACACTTGGCACAACAGTCAATCAATGGATAGTTCCTGGACAACCAATCCATGCCCAGAATAACCTCTAAGTTGGCCATCGACAATCCTATCAGATCTACCGAGAACTCACGGCCCTCCCACTGAAACACGACATCTCGATGTACAGTGGTAGAATCACACTTTTCTCCGGTGGCGGTGGTCACCCGCAACGGTGGAGAAAGCACAAACGTGGGCAACTCCAGCCCCACAGCAATCGGGGTTGCAACAAAAGAATGCGTAGCCCCAGAGTCAAACAAGACATCAAAAGATGATGCACCAATGGTAACAGTACCTCTAACAAGGTTCGGAGCTCGAACCGACTGCTGACGATCCAGGGTATAAACACGCCCAGTAGACGGTGGCATTGCCGATGCCGAAGTAGGTGGAAAGGGAACCATCTGAAGTGGCACTGCCTGAACTGCAGCCGCTCTCGCCGTCGCCGACGGATAATCTCTGGAGAAGTGGCCATCCTTGCCACACTGAAAACAAATCAACTGACCGGTAGAACACGGTCCAAAATGAGTCTTCCCGCATCCCGAACACCTGGGAGCAGGAGGTCTCGCTGCACTCCCCTGAGCAGAAGTCCTATTGAACTGATTCGGCGCCTGCCGAGTTGCCATATGCTTTTCTTTGCCCTTGTTCCCAAACTTCCTGTCTCTCAAAGAAGTGGAACTACCAGCTACCTTCGTCGTCGTCTCAGCTACCTTGGCCCTCTTGGCCTTACTCGTGCTGTAGAAATCTTCAATATCACGAGACTGCTGAACCAGTGTCCCAAAGTCTCTCGAAGCAGAACCAGCAAGGTAACCAACAATATCCTCACTAAGTCCTCTGCGGAACTTAGCAGCCAAGAATGTAGGAGTAGGCCTCGCCATCCTGAAGTGTGAAAACTTCACCAGCTCATTGAACTTGGTCAGCTACTCGTCAACAGACAACGAGCCCTGAACCAACCTGTCAAACTCCCCTTGCTTCCTATCATGTGCATCGTACGAAAAGTACTGACCCAGAAAACATTCCTTGAAGAACGGCCACGTCATCACACGGCCCTGCATCGTGTAGGCATGAGAAATGTTTGTCCACCACTCATAGGCATCGCCCTCCAGCATGTAAGTAGCGAACATCAGCTTCTGCGAATCTAAACACTGCATGACCCGAAAGATCTTGTCTAGCGCTTGAAGCCATCTTGCAAAAGAAATGGGATCATAAGACCCATCAAAAGTAGGTGGCTTATGCTTACGGAAAGCATTCAGCCGGCGATCAATCGCATCTCCGTCCTCAGCGGGCTCCACAAAGGGTTCCATCACCCCAGCATCATGCGTAGCACTACCAATGTGACTCAGGGTCTCATCCTGAACATTAGGTGGAGGTGGCGGTGGTGGCGGTGGAGGTGGTGGCGGTGGGAACTGACCAACAGCTGGACCAGCTCTCATCTCCTCCAACATGGCCCTTATCAAGGTCATGTTCGCCAACCGATTTGCCTCAAGAGCATCCTCTGTGGCCTTCTAGTTCGCTTCTCTAGCAGCGTCCATCATTGCCACGTTGGCCAATCTAGTGGCCTCCTGCATCTCAGCCAATGCAGTCAGGATTGGATCGAGTTGATCCTCAGCAGTCTCACGTGTTCTCCTGGATCCTACCATGACTCTGCACAAGTTACACAATTTATGAGTTGATTAGGCCCGCGCAATGTGATCACATATGCATCATCATAATAACAACCAAGGAGCAAACACACAAGACAGACACAACCAAACATCTTAATCATTGCAATACATACAGGCTTTTCCCTTGAACCGTTGCTCTGATACCATAAAATGTAACACCCCGTGTATACCCGGTAATGTTATCATACTATCGTATTAAGCTGCGCTTAATTAAAAATGCGGAATATCCTTTTCTTTTCCAATTATGACGTAATTATACTTAGCCAAGTTGATTACTTAATCAATTTCATAAATATCGCCTGTATGTAAATTGCAATAAAACATCTACTGAAATACCTCAATATATAAATATAAAGTGAGTATCTAAGTCACGACATTACATCACGTAATCCGGACAATATCCTAATACATTAATACAACTCCAACTAAAACAAGACATAACAAGTCTACGTGGCATGGACAATCCCCATGCTCACAAAATTAACAGCATAAACGGCCAAGTCTCAACATAAATAATCCAAAGTCATAAAATGAAGCTCAAAGCATAAAAACAGCATGCATATCCAACATCCAACAAGTTAGCATATAATATCATCAATATCTAACTCAGCTCCGGCCTCCTACCGCCTGGGGCCTCAACCCCAGCATTACCTGATCCTGAAATAAGCATTCCCCAAACGTGGGGTGAGATCTCTAAACTAGAAATCTCAGTAAGACAAGGGGTCCTCAAGGATCTTCCACCCCAAGCACACTTACATGTGCAATATAAGTTCTAAAAGCATTTATACCAATATAAGTTCCAAAACTACACAGTGCAACAAATATTCATGCCATGTGTGTTTAAACTATTCTACTGGCTAGAGAAATGCAAGAATATGTCTATTACCCACACGTAGTACAAGGAACACTGCTTGCACCTCACCCACAGCCTCACCATCTTGTATGTACCACATACTCAGGCTTACCGTATAGGTGGAACACCACATGCATATCATAAGGGCACTAGCATATAACAGCTCAATAGCATTTCCAAAACATCAAAAGCATGTACACAGCATGCATTTAACTATACCCCTATGGGACATGGTGGAACCACAACATGGCTAAACCGAGGACACAAAAACTTACCTTGCAAGCTCACTATCCAATGCCAAGAGTCCTCACAGCTCAAGTCCAACACACAGCAGATCACAATCTGATTTAGGACCAACAAGTATATCAACATACATGCTCAAAAGCATTAACATAAAGACTACGTTCTCCTTTTACGATTTACGTCTTAAGGCTTCCAACAAAGCCACAAGCCCTTAATCACATGATTCTGACTTAGTTCATTAATTATAGAAGTTCAACTTCATCACTCTAGGGTCCACAAACTCCTAGTAGCCTACTGTACACACAACACAACTACTGTTCTTCAAAATCCCAGAATATCTGGATATTCCTCGGGGCATATCCGGATATCCAATATCCGGATATCTCACTGTACATATCCGGATATCCCGATCCCCATATCCGGATATCCAATATCCGGATATTTCACGATCAGATATCCGGATATTTCACGACAGAATGCAGTTTCTGCATTTCGTGAAGATATCCTTCCAAGGTTGGGTTTTCACCGATTAAAGACACTAAAACATGCATTTCTAGGTGTGTTAGACATTACCCAACATTAGGTTATCATCTTTTAACCATTACATGCATCAAGGTTCCATTTTTAAGCATAAAAACTCATGATCATGGATTCAACCACTTACCCAAGCTTCAAACTCAAAAACGGAGGCTCTTGGAGCTCACAAATCAGGTGCTAAGGTATTGTCCCTCAAGGTACACGAAAATAGCAACACAAAGGTTGGTCCTTTAACACAAAAGGTCACCTCTTGGACCTCCAAAAGCCAAAACAAAGCTCCTCCCAACCCAGAGCTCCCAAGTCAGCTCCCAAACAGCCAAGAACAGTGGCTGGACACCCTTCAAGAGCTACTCCTCACCTTTACTAGACCCAAGCACACTCACTCAATGTGTTTATGAAGAAGAAACCATGAAGAACAAGGGAGAAATGGCTCCAAGACTCTCAAAGAAGAAGAAGTCAACAATGAAACAGTGCCAAGGTGCACTCAGCCGCTCAAGTCACATAGGAGTAGTGGTTCAAGGTTTTTGTGCCCAATGATTAGAGTATATAAAGACACTTAAGCATTAAAACACACAGTATTAAATTTAATTGCTACGCTTATCATTTTAATTCCAAACTTTGGATTCTTAACCTACTCAATTTTATAAGAATTATCATATTTTTATTATATTTTTCGGAGCAGCTTTCTGGTACACGTTTTACATAGCCAATATTAGTTCTGGCACCAGTTCTTATTATTTTGAATTGAAACTCGTTTTACAAGTCCTACATATTATTCTAGTAATTATCATGCACTTATTACAATTTTTCGGGATACTTTTTCGGTACGCATTTATACCGACTAGCAGAACCGGTATCTGCACTTTTCTTCCGAAAAGCATCTTTTAGCATTCTTAATCACTTATCATAATTATTAAAGCCTCTCAATAATTATTAGGTTCAATTATGGAATCATTTCCTAATTTAACATAATTAATTACTTAATTTCCTTAATTAACGGTGCAGGTTCTTACACATGATGCTGGGGTGATGGAACCCTTTGTGGAGCCCGTTGAGGACAGAGATGCGATTGATCTCTGGCTGAATGCTTTTCGTAAGCATAAGCCACCTAATTTTGATGGGTCTTATGATCCCATTGCTGCTGTAAGATGGCTTCAGGCGCCAGACAAGATCTTTCGGGTCATGTAGTGTTCAGATCCGCAGAAGTTGATGTTCGCTACTTATATGCTGGAAGGCGAGGCCCATGAGTGGTGGACAAACATTTCACATGTCTACGAGATGCAGGGCCGTGTGATGATGTGGCCATTCTTTGAGGATTGTTTTCTGGGTCAGTACTTCCCGTACGATGCACAGGAGAGGAAGCAAGGGGAGTTTGACAGGTTGGTTCAGGGCTCGTTGTCTGTTGACGAGTACCTGGCCAAGTTCAATGAGCTGGTGAATTTTTCACACTTCAGGATGACGAGGCCTACTCCTACATTCTTGGCTGCTAAGTTCCGTAGAGGACTTAGTGAGGATATTGCTGGATACCTTGCTGGTTCTGCTTCGAGAGACTTTAGGATACTTGTTCAGCAGTCTCGTGATATTGAAGATTTCTACAGCACAAGGTCAAGAGGGCGAAGGTAGCTGAGACGACGACGAAGGTAGCTGGTAGTTCCACTTCTTGGAGAGACATGAAGTTTGGGAACAAGGGCAAAGGAAAGCAGATGACAACTCGGCAAGCGCCGAATCAGTTCAAGAGGACTTCTGCTCAAGGGAGTGCAGCGAGACCTCCTGCTCCCAAGTGTTCGGAATGCGGGAAGACTCATTTTGGACCGTGTTCTATCGGTCAGTTGATTTGTTTTCAGTGTGGCAAGGAGGGCCTCTTCTCCAGAGATTGTCCGTCGGCGACGGCGAGAGCGGCTGCAGTTTAGGCAGTGCCACTACAGATGGTTCCCCTTCCACCTTCTTTGGCACCGGCAGTTCCACCGTCTACAGGACGTGTTTATACTCTGGATCGTCAGCAGTCAGATCGAGCTCCGAACCTTGTTAGAGGTACTGTTACCATTGGTGGTACTTGTGTTGATGTCTTGTTTGACTCTGGGGCTACGCATTCCTTTGTTGCTTCCCCGATTGTTGTGGGGCTTGAGTTGTCCATGCCTGTACTTTCTCCACCGTTGCGAGTGACCACCGCCACCGGAGAAAAGTGTGATTCTACCACTGTACACCGAGATGTCATGTTTTAGTGGGAGGGCCGTGAGTTCTTGGTAGATCTGATAGGATTGCCGATGGCCAACTTGGAAGTTATTCCAGGCATGGATTGGTTGTCCAGTAACTATGCATTGATTGACTGTTGTGCCAAGCGTGTAGTGATGTCTCCAGGTGATTCCACAGCCAGTTCCTCGCTGTACATTTCGTTGCTGCAGGCTAGGAGAGCCTTGAGAGCAGGGGCATTTGGATATGTCATGTTGGGAGGTTTGGTGAGTGGGACACAGGAGGATATCACTGGCATTCCTGTGGTGAGGTAATTCCTCGAGATGTTTCCTGAGGAGATTCCTGAGTTTCCGCCACAGAGGGAGATAGAGTTCTCCATTGATTTGTTGCTGGTGTGGGGCTTATTTCATTAGCTCCATACCGGATGTCGCCACCGGAGCTGGCAGAGCAAGCATATTGAGGATCTTTCAACAAAAGACTTCATTCGACCGAGTGTGTCTCCTTAGGGAGCACCGGTCATCTTCGTGAAGAAGAAGGACGGGACAATGCGATTGTGCACCGACTACAGGCAGCTGAACAAGGTGACGATCAAGAACAAGTATCCCTTTCCTCGGATTGATGAGCTGTTGGATCAGCTCAGGGGTGCTTGCGTTTATTCTAAGATTGATCTCCGGTCCGGATACCATCAGATTCGGGTGAAGCCGGAGGATGTCCCTGAGACCGCATTTCGTTCGAGATATGGTTACTTTGAGTATTTGGTGATTCCGTTTGAACTCACCAATGCACCTGCTGTGTTCATGGATTATATGAACCAGATTTTCCAGCCGTACCTAGATCAGTTTGTGATCGTCTTCATTGACGATATTTGGATTTACTCCAAGACAGAGGAGGAGCATGTGGAGCATCTGAGGACTATTCTGCAAGTGCTGAAGGAGAAGAAGCTGTATGCGAAGCCTTCGAAATGTGATTTTTGGCTCAAGTCTGTGAAGTTTCTTGGGCATGTTATTTCTGCTGAAGGAGTTGCACTGGATCCGAACAAGATCGAGGCCGTACTGGATTGGGAGAGGCCCAAGACAGTTACGAAAGTGAGGAGCTTTCTGGGTTTGGCAGGTTACTATCGGAGGTTCATCAAGGGTTTCTCCACGATGGTTCTCCCTTTGACTCGCCGTACTAGGAAGGAGACTCCGTTTGTCTGGACTCACGAGTGTGAGGAATGCTTTCAGGAATTGAAGGAGAGACTGACTACTGCTCCTGTGTTGGTCCTTCTTGATCATGCGCTTGAGATCGAGCTTTACACCGAAGCCTCTGGGAAGGGGCTAGGTTGTGTGTTGATGCAGTTGGGAAAAGTGATTGCCTATGCTTCGAGGCAGCTGAAACCTCATGAGGAGAACTACCCTACTCATGACTTGGAGTTGGCTGTCATTGTGTTTGCTTTCGAGATTTGGAGGCATTACCTTTTTGGTTTCAAGTTTATGGTGTTCAGTGACCACAAGAGTTTGAAGTATCTTTTTGACCAGAAAGAGCTGAACATGAGGCAGAGGAGATGGATGGAGTTCATAAAAGATTACGACTTTGAGTTGAAGTACCATCATGGCAAGGCCAATGTGGTAGCTGATGCTCTGAGCCGGAAACCCGGGAGCTCATCCAAATTGTTACTTGGTTTTCTTGATGTGGTTGAGAAGTTCCAAAACCTGGAAATGACTGCTCCGCGTGAGGGTGTGCTTCTCGAGCTGGAAGCAGCAGATGTTGTGAATGAGTTGTTAGAAAAGATCAAAGAGGCACAAGTTCAGAGAGAGTGTCTGGATTATGTGAAGAACCAAGACGGTGTGTCTTGGAATGATGATGGACTTCTTTTGTTTCAGCAGAGGATCGTGGTTCCTCGAGGTCCGTTGACCGAAGAGGTTATGGAAAAGGCGCATAAGGGCCAGTTTTCTATCCACCCTGGTGCTACTAAGATGTATCAAGACCTGAAGAAGAACTTCTGGTGGCCGGGCATGAAGAAAGATGTTGTTGTCTTTGTGTCCAAGTGTTTGGTTTGCCAAAAGGTGAAAATCGAACATCAGAAACTGTCTGGTGAACTTCAACCTCTTGAAGTACCACAGTGGAAGTGGGAAGGTATTTCCATGGACTTCGTGGTGGGATTGCCGAAGACTCAGGCGGGTTGTGACTCTATTTGGGTCATTGTGGACAGACTGACGAAGTCTGTCCATTTTCTTCCAGTGAAGGTGAGCATCACTACAGAGCAGTTGGCCAAGCTTTATGTTCGCGAGATTGTGAGGCTTCACGGGGTGCCCGAGAGTATCATCAGTGATAGGGACCCGAAGTTCACATCTCTATTATGGGAGGCGCTGCAGCAGGCTTTTGGTACGCAGTTGAGATTAAGTACCGCCTATCATCCTCAGACTGATGGACAGATTAAGAGGACCATCCAGACCTTGGAGAACATGTTGCGAGCTTGCACGTTGGAGCAGGGCTTGGAATGGGATAGGTACCTTCCGTTGGTTGAGTTTTCTTACAACAACAGCTTTCATGCTAGCCTAGGCATGGCGCCCTACGAAGCACTGTATGGTAGGAGGTGTCGGACTCCTACTTGTTGGTCTGAGGTTGGGGACAAGGAGCTTTTTGGCTTGGACTTTGTCCAAGATACCACCCAGCAGATCCAGATGATCAGAGAAAAGTTGAAGCAGGTGCAGAATCGCCAAAAGAGTTACTATGATGTCAAGCATCGTCCACTGGAGTTCAATGAGGGTGAGCACGTGTTTGTGAGACTTTCACCTGTCACTGGTGTTGGTCTGGCACTCGGAGTGAGGAAGCTGAGCCCACGATATATTGGGCCATACCAGATCATTGGTAGAGTAGGACCAGTTGCCTACCGGCTTGCCTTGCCTCCGAACTTGGCCAACATCCACAACATGTTTCACGTGTCTCAGCTTCGAAAGTCCATAGCAGATCCGTCGCACGTGGTGCAACCTGATGTTGTGGAGGTTCGGGAGAACCTGAAGACTCCCGGTGGACCACTCAAGATTCTCGATCGTGGCGAGAAGCAGCTGCGGAGCAAGATTATTTCGATGGTCAAAGTGCAATGGACCGGAAGAACTCCTGAGGAGTGTACTTGGGAGTGTGAGGACGAGCTTCTCCGGCAGTACCCCGAGTTTCGAGACAGGTATGTTTTCTGATTTTGAGGACAAAATCCTAAAAAGGTGGGGTGAATATAAGAACCCGCACCGTTAATTAAGGAATTTAAGTAATTAATTATGAGAAAATAGGGAATGATTCCATAATTGACCCTAATAATTATTAAGAGGCTTTAATAATTATGATAAGTATTTAAGAATGCTGAAAGACGCTTTTTGGAAGAAAAGTGCAGATACCGGTTCTGCTAGTCTGTATAAATGCGTACCGAAAAAGTATCCCGGAAAATTATAATAAGTGCATGATAATTCCTAGAATAATATATAGGACTTGTAAAACGAGTTTCAACTTAAAATAATGAGAACTGGTTCCAGAAACTTATACTGACTATGAAAAGCGCGTACCGGTAAGGTGCTCCGAAAAATATAATAAAAATATGATAATTCTTGTAAAATTGAGTAGGTTAAGAATCCAAAGTTTGGGATTAAAATGCTAAGCGTAGCAATTAAATACTCTTATTAAGGGCACACAACCCTAGAAAACAGACTTTTATGTGTGAGTTGTTGAGAGGCTGATCAGTTTGGCTGCTTCTTTGGGTTTTCTTCTCCATTTCTTGAGCAAGTTGGCTCCTTTGGCTTTAAGCCTTCTCTTTTCTTCATCCTTAGCACTATGGTTGGGTGTGATGGTTACTTGTGAGTGGGAGAGGAGCTTATGTTCTGAGTTGTGTTGCTGTCTTAGTGAGCTTGAGGTGCTGTCTTGTTGAGTTGGGGGTTGTGGAGTCATCTTCTTGGTTTGTGAAGCTTCAAGGAGCTTCCTTTGTGAAGAAAGGGCCAAGCTTTGTGGCATTTTCGTTGGTCTTGTGTAGTTAGTTTGTTGGAGCTGGTTGTGAGCTCCAAGAGTAGCCCTTGTTTCTGCTTTGAAGCCTTATGTATGTACCTCAACTTGATCATGAGTTTTTATGCCTAAAAATGGAACCTTGATGCATGTAATGGTTAAAAGATGATAACCTAACTTGGGGTAATGTCAAACACACCTAGAAATGCATGTTTAGGCTTCTGTAATCGGTAAAAATTGAACCTTTGAAGGATATATTCGTGAAATGCAGAAACTGCATTCTGTCGAGAAATATCCGGATATTTTCCCGTGAAATATCCGGATATTGATATCCGGATATGGATATCCAGATATGGATATCCGGATATGGGGATCTGGATATCCGGATATTGATATCCGGATATTGCTAGAGAAATATCCGAATATTGGATATCCGAATATGGCCCCGAGGAATATCCGGATAATCTGGAATTTCGTAGAACAGTAGCTGTGCTGTGTGTACAGTAGGCTATTGGGGGTTTGTGGACCCTGGATTGATGAAGTTGAACTTCTGTAATTAATGAACTAAGTCAGAATCATGTGATTAAGGGCTTGTGGCTTTGTTAGAAGCCTTAAGACGTAAAACGTAAAGGAAAGACGTTGTCTTTAAATGTATGCTTGTAGAGTTTGATTAATGATATATTATTGGTCCATAACAGATTGTGATACTTCTGTGTTTGGGCTTTGAGATTGTGGACTCTTGGCTTGGATAGCTAGCTTGCAAGGTAAGCTTTCGTGTCCTCGGTTTAGCCATTGTTTGGTTCCACCATGTCCCATGGGGGGATGGTTATATGCATGATGTTGTTTTCATGTATTATTTTGATAAGTGCTATTGAGCTGTTATATGTGAGTGCCTTTATGATATGCATGTTGTGTTCCACCTATACGGTAAGCCTGAGTATGTGGCGCATACAAGATGGTGAGGCTGTGGGTGAGGTGCAAGCGTTGTTCCTTGTACTTATTGTGGGGTTGTAGACGTACGTCCTGCATTTCTCTGGCCAGTAGACTAGTTATACACACATGTCATAGATATCTGTTGCATTGCATATTTTTGGAACTTATATTGATATAAATGCTTTTAGAACTTATATTGCACATGTAAGTGAGCTTGGGGTGGAAGATCCTTGAGGACCCCTTGTCTTACTGAGATTTCTAGTTTAGAGATCTCACCCCACGTTTGGGGAATGCTTATTTTAGGATCATGTAATGTGGGGGTTGAGGCCCCAGGCAGCAGGAGGCCGGAGCTGAGTTAGATATTGATGAGATTATATGCTGACATGTTGGATGCTAGATATGCTTGCTGCTTTTATGCTTTTAGCTTCATTTTATGATTTTGGATTATGTTGTTGAGACTCTGTCGTTTATGTTGTTGATTTGGTGAGCATGGGGATTGTCCATGCCACGTAGACTTGTTATGTCTTGCTTTATTTAGAGTTGTAATAATGTATTAGGATACTGTCCGGACTACGAGTGGTAGATCTGTGACTTAGATACTCACTTTATATTTATATATTGAGGTATTTCAGTAGATGTCTTATTGCAATTTACATACAGGCGATATTTTATGAAATTGATTAAGTAATCAACTTGGCTAAGTATAATGACGTCATAAATGATAAGAAAAAGATATTCCGCATTTTTAATTAAGCACAACTTAATACGATAGTATGATAACATTACCGGGTATACACGGGTGTTACAATTTGTGTGATTAAATGGATGGAAAAGAGGGTTAATGTCCTGGAAAGTCCTAAATACAAGTTCTGAAAGTTATGTTGAAAATTTACATTGTTCTTGTAGGAAAATGAAGTTCAAGAAGCAAAAGAGAGAAGGGATAAGATTCTGAGAAATTGGAGAATTCAACTGTTGAGTGCTAAAATGTCTAAAGAAAACGTTTTAGCGCGCTGCTGCAAAATGAAGCCAAAAAGTGCTGGTGCCGAGCACTAAAACGGGCAAAGCAAAAGTTTTAGCGCTCTGCTGTTCAAAAAGATTTGGGTCTTGAACACTAAAACGTTCAAGTCAAATGTTTTAGCGCTGAGGACAGTTGAAAGTGTAACACCCCGTGTATACTCGGAATATTAACATTACATCGTATTAAGCGGTGCTTAATTAAAAATGCGGAATATTCTTTTTCTTTTCAATTATGACGTCATCATCAATTACCAACTTGATTACTTAATCAATTTCATAAAATATCGCCTGTATGTAAATCGCAATAAGACATTTTCTGAAATACCTCAATATATAGATAAAGTGTGTATCTAAATCACGGCATTACATCAAGTAATCCGGACAATATCCTGATACATTATTACAACTCCAAAAGACTCAAGACATAATCAAGACATAACAATACTATGTGTCATGGACAATCCCCATGCTCACCAAATAAACATAGTAAGCAACCAGTCTCAACGTAAAACTCCATAAACATAACTCAAGCTATAAGTATAAACAGCATGCAAATCTAGCATCCAATCATGGCAGCATAATATAACAGCAATCTAACTCAGCTTCGGCCTCCTGCCGCCTGAGGTCTCAACATTACCTGACCCTGAAATAAGCATTCCCCAAACGTGGGGTGAGATCTCTAAACAAGAAATCTCAGTAAGACAATGGGTCCTCAAGGATCTTCCACCCCAAGCTCACTTACATGTGCAATATAAGTTTTAAAAGCATTTATATCATTATCAGTTCCAAAACTATGTAGTGCAACAGATATCTATGGCATGTGTGTAATCACTATCTACTGGCCAGAGAAATGTAGGAATACGTCTATTCCCTACATGTAGTACAAGGAACACCGCTTGCACCTCACCCACAGCCTCGCCCTCTTGTATGTTCTACATACTCAGGCTTACCGTATAGGTGGAACACCTCCATGCATATCAACAAGGCACTAACATATAATAGCTCAACAGCATTTCCAAAACATCAAAAGCATGTAACACAGCATGCATATACCATATCCCCATGGGACATGGTGGAACCATAACATGGCTAAACCGAGGACACAAAAGCTTACCTGTACCCGTATGCCCCTCCAACTCGAACTCGGTATCACAAGGGTCCACACCACAAATAGAATCCAATGCACTCACAGATCTGGTTCAATGACCATCATAGTATCAATATACATATTCTAAAATTCTAAGGAAATCGAGTATTATTTTCTTTTTCATTTCGAACCGAAGATCCTTTCTAAGATATACCATTTAACTTATTTAATTTTTTATGATTATTATTTTATAAATAAATATATTTATAAATATATATTTATTTATTATATATATATATATATATACCAAATTATAAAAGTAAGCATGTTTTTCTTTTTAACAACTCCTGTACGATATATATGTATATATGAATACTTTGACATAATATAAAAGTAAGCATGCCTTTTTTAACAACTTTTTCTCTCTCGGTTATATATACATATATAACACCAAACGAAGGCATACGAAACGAAGGTAGCTCCCTGGGTGAACGAAAGCTAACCACGTTATACATATATATATATATTCATTTTCTTTTTAATATTCTGCACACTTTGTTGGACATAAACATGTATATATATATTTATATATAGTACATATATTATATATAAATATATATAAAGTTAAAAATATAAATATATATATATATATATATATATATATCTCCAAGAATAGTAACAGAAACGTAAGTTAACAATCTACATATATATATATGTGTGTATAACTTTGACATCGGATACCAAAACCAATAAAACCACTGAATCAATAAAATTTCGCAAGTATCTGAATGGTCATGTAAAGTGACAAAACAACACTACAAAGTGACAGAACAATATGGCACTCTACAGAAAAAAAAAACGGACAGTGATTTCAAAATTGATATTGCAACAGTAACACATAACAAGAGGTATAACCAATTTATGGATTTACAAAGGGATAATTAAGTTTACCTTGGTTCTTTTTAGAACAGAAAAATGAAAACTTGAGAGGTTTAGAAAGCACCCAAATCTTCAACAATGGGTTATCCTTCAACAAAACTAAAGCTTTAATGGATGGGTGGTGTTTCAATGAATGAGAGGAAGAAAAAAAATGGAATCTTTAGAGAAGAAGGCTAGGACTCCAAGAACTCTAAGGGAAGCCACACTCAGCCGCTGCTTTTCTTTCAAAAACAAACACCTAGGGTTTTGTGCCCAACTATTGTATTTATAGGCCACTTAAGGGTTAAAACACACAGTATTAGCTTTAATTGCTACGCTTAGTATTTTAATCCCAAACTCTGGATTCATAACCTACTCAATTTTACAAGAATTGTCATATTTTTATTATATTTTTCTGAGCACCTTTCCGGTACGCGTTTTTCATAGCCAGTATCAGTTTCTGGCATCAATTCTCATTATTTTGACTTGAAACTCGTTTTACAAGTCCTATATCTTATTCTAGTAATTATCATGCACTTATATTAATTTTCCGGGATACTTTTTCGGTACGCATTTATACCGACTAGCAGAACCAGTATCTGCACTTTTCTTCCGAAAAGCGACTTTCAGCATTCTTAATCACTTATTATGATTATTAAGCCTCATAATTAATTATTAGGGTCAATTATGGAATCATTTCCTATTTTTGCATAATTAATTAATTTAAATATCTTAATTAACGGTGCGGGTTCTTACACTCAAGAGCTAATCCATTCAATGAGGAAAAAGAGAGGATCTAAAGGTTGGATGGCGATCAAGGTTGATCTTGAGAAAGCATACGATAGGATCAGTTGGAATTTCCTTCAGGATACCCTATATGATGTAGGGCTTCCTGAAAATTTGATAAGACTAATTATGTTGTGTGTTTCATCTTGCACTATGAATGTTCTTTGGAATGGGTCTTGTACTAAAGAATTTCGGCCAACTAGAGGCTTAAGACAAGGAGATCCTCTTTCTCCTTATCTTTTTGTCCTCTGCATGGAAAGACTAGCCCATCTCATTTCCCAGGCAGTGGATCACAGGAGGTGGAAGCCAGTGAGGATTAAAAGGGGAGCTCCACAAATTTCCCACTTATTTTTTGCTGACGATCTCCTTTTGTTTGCAGAAGCTTCTCAGGAGCAAGTGTTAATAATTCAACAGGCCTTACATATATTTTGTGATTCATCTGGTCAAAAAGTCAATCATAGTAAGACTAGAGTTTTCTTTTCTCAGAATATGGGTCATACTCAAGCAAACCATCTTAGTGGGCTTCTTGGTTTTTCTTTGACTGCGGATCTTGGAAGATACTTGGGAATTCCTTTGCATCATAAGCGAGTGGGTCGGTCATCTTTCTCTTATGTTTTGGATCGAATGAATTCTAGAATTGCTGCTTGGAATCATGCCAGTCTATCTCTAGCAGGTCGTGTTACATTATCTAAAGCAGTGTTATTAGCAATCCCATCATATCCAATGCAGGTGTGTTCATTGCCGCAAGTCACCTGTGAAGAGATTGATAGGAAGATTCGAAATTTTGTTTGGGGTTCATCTCCACACTCTAGACGTTCTCATCTTGTGTCCTGGAAGCAGATTTGCATGGATAAAAAAAATGGAGGCCTTGGACTGCGGAGTATGAGGGAAATGAACTCAGCATTTATCATGAAGGTTGGGTTCAACCTCGTAGCTCATCCAGATGCCTTGTGGTCAAAGTTCTTACGTGCTAAGTACAATGTGGAGGCAAGCATGACACCAATTATTCATGCTCCAAACAACAGCTCCCAGCTTTGGAAGGGAATTACGCGTCATTGGAATATTATAATGGATCATAGTCGGGTGCAGTTAGGCAATGGTCAGTCCACTATGTTCTGGCTTGATAGCTGGCTGCCCGATTGTGGTCCTTTGATCTCATATGCAGGTTCTCAGTTTTCTATTAGTGATACTCTTCAGAAGGTGGTGGACTACGTGGATGAATTGGGGCAATGGAAATGGAATTCTCTTCGACAATTGCTTCCAGATTCTGTGCTGCATCGATTTATGAATTTTCTTCCTCCTTCTAGTCAAGATGGCCAGGATCATTTAATTTGGAATGGAACGACAGATGGCAAGTTTACTGTTAAGTCAGCATATGCAATATTAGCCATCAAAGATACTACAATCCAACAGTTTCCTTGGGAAAGTGTTTGGAGATGGCAGGGGCCAGAAAGAATTCGCTTTTTTCTTTGGTTAATGGCAGGGGAGAAGCTGATGACTAATGTTTGTAGACTCCGCCGCCATATGGCTCTTTCAGATCTGTGTCCTAGATGTAATCAGTCTAGTGAAACTATCCTTCATACTATTCGCGACTGTCCACAATCAAAGGAAGTATGGTGCATGATAATGCCTCATATAAATCAGCGTGAATTTTTCAACCTCAACCTGCACAATTGGATCATTTCTAATTTAGACAGCTCAAAGGATTGGGGGATGGGGTCGGACTGGCCTCTTTTATTTGGAATCTTAGCCTGGAAAATTTGGAAATGTAGGAATTCTTGGGTTTTTGAAGGTGATCGCCAGAATGCTTATTCACTTATCCGTTCAGCAATTGGTTTCAGAGATAGTGTCGCTCTTGCAGCTAACCCTGTTTTTGGAGCGGGCAATCAACCAAGGAATCGAATAGAGAGATTGGTTGCTTGGTGTTGTCCTCCTGTGGATTGGGTTAAGCTTAATGTTGATGGTGCATGTGATGCTAATGGTACTAGGACTGGGTGTGGAGGAGTTTTTCGAGATGCCTCAGGAACTTGGATCGTCGGATTCTGTAAAAATTTAGGCTCAGGTACAGTTTTGCATGCTGAGTTATGGGCTTGCTTGGTTGGTTTGGAGCTAGCTTGGGATAGAGGTTTTAGGCAAGTTTGGCTCGAAGGAGATTCTCTTTCAGCTCAACAGCTCATTACAAATGGGTGCCACCATGATTACCCTGCGGCTAATTTGGTGAATCGTATTCGAAATTTGATGCAGCGAGATTGGCAGATTTATATGTCTCACATTCACCGTGAAGGAAATAGAGTAGCGGACTTTCTAGCCTCTTACTCTTATGGTTTCTCTTGGGTAATTCAGGAATTTGATTGTCCACCGTCAGGTTGTATTGATAGTCTGTATGGTGACACTATAGGTGTTCACTGGTCTAGGTTTTGTGCCTAGTTTCTTTTTGTTGTGTTTTTGTTTTAATTTCCTATTATTTCCAAAAAAAGGATTCCTCTAACATGAGGAAAAAGGAACCAATTAATTATACAATCAAAGTTCACCTTTTAAGATTTTCCTCTTAACTCCCTCTTAATACAATAAATTTCACCTAATCAATTAGTTGAAACTAATTAACTATAGATGAATGTTGATAAAAGTGATTTTACTTTTCATTATTTTTTCACCAGTTCATTAATTACCTTATTAATCTGTTTGGAGTTAGACAGAACAACAAGAGCCAACTTGAGACCACTCCACGTGTTTGGTGGTAAAAAATAATCTTATTTTGACTTACTTTCATTGTAAATACATTTTCACTATGGTAAAATTATATAACATAAATAAATAAAATTTACAATCCGCTTTGAACTACAAAACTTTGATACTTAATTTGTTTATAAATGAGATTATTTATTTAAAACTTTATAAAATATTAACTGAATTGATAATGAAATCCTTTAGTTGTTTATATACATGTAGCGACCAGCTCCAATACAGTCAAGTAAAGTTTATTTTTAATTATTCAAATTAATGAAAATTTTCATATCATTATTTTTTAAATAAGGAGAAGTATAATAAAGAGAAATTACTTAGGTTCTTTAACATGTTGTAAATATTTAAATTGTTTTATAAATCAATTTTAATTTTAAACTAATTTTTATCTTTAGTTATAAAATAGGAGTTAAATATAAAAATTAATTTCTAAATCAGATTAAAGTAATGAACTTCCAAACAAAAAATTAACATTTTCAGAAAGACATAGTGCTCTGAGTTCAGTTGGATTATTGTTTTAGATTAGAAGCGTAGAACTTGGGCTACATGCTTTAAAACAAAATATAGTTGGCTTTTATTCACAACATAAGCCCACTAAAGACCCATCAAAAGTCCCAAAAAAAAACAAAACGAAAAAGAAAAGAAGTTCAGCTAAGCGCTCCAACCGCCATGCCGGCGCGTGCATATCCCTTCCGAGCACTGGTCAGCACAGTCGCCGTCCAATCGGAACGTAGACGTCACGCGCCACATCTCCGCCTACGAAAACTTTTCAAATTTTTGCAAACGGAACTCCGCGCCACAAAAGCCTCTCTCCCTTCCAGTCCCGCGTCAGCAACACAGCCCTACCTCTGTGGCCCCTAATTGGTGCGTGCATGACACGCACTAAAACATCGAGTGAGTCCGCGTCCCCAAAATTTTGTGCTATAATGGTTCCCGGGCAGAGCTCTGTGGTGCACCCCCACACGCACCCCGGTCCACTGTTCCGCAAACGAACCCACCGTTGCCGTACACCTGTGACGCGATAAGAGGATATCCCATTTTTAGAGAGAAAGACACACAGAGAGAGAGAGAGAGAGAAAGACCAAGAGTTCTAGAGAGAGAAAGTGCGAGATCTGAATCGAAACAAAAGGTAACGAAGTTCGAAACCCTACTCTCTGTGCTTCGGGAGCCTCGAAGCTCGCTTTCTTCGTTTTCCTTCTCTGTCGATTCGCGTCTGGTTCTTCTATTTCTTTGCACTAGAGAGGTAAAAGGCCTATAAGTTCTAGGCTCTTCTTCTCTCTCTGTGTTTCGTTCGTTTCCTGGACTGTAAAACCCTAGGTTCGGTTTCTAGGGTTTGGAGTTGGTGTTCGGTGAAGGTTGAAGTTTGAGGGAAAAAGAATTAGGGTTTTGAATGTATGGCTTCGGGGCCTGTAGTTGGAGATGATGGAGCTAGAGAGAAACAGAGGTACGTGGAGCGCAAGGTGTACACCAGAAAAGCGTTTAAAGGTCCGAAGAACAAAGGTAACACTGTGAACGCCGTGAACGCCGTTCCTCCTCCTCCTCTTTCTCTTCCTCACTCCGCAACTACTACCTCCGATAACAACAACAACAACAACACCGCCTCCTCCGTCACCGCGGTCAAAAATAACGGTAACCACACCGCCAACAGTAATAACGGTAACGATAACAGAACCATCGAAAACCGTTACGACGAAGCCAAGGGTAATGGCAATAACGGTTCGGCTCAGCCGTCGCGTGTTACTGTGCCTGAGGATGGGATATCGGATCGGTTGCAACTGAATTCGCGGTTGGATGTGGTTTCCAATGACTCGTCCGGTTTGAACCGTCGGCTGGATGAACCTTCGAGCCTCAGTGTTCAGCAGGATGATGCTCCTGGCACGCGAGACCCGCCTCCTGGGAATTGTGCTGCAAAGCCGGGGTCGGAGAATCGGGTTAGATTCAGCTTGGCCTTACGGTCGAAGCAGGAGATACGGGAGCTGAGGAGGAAGCTTGAGAGCGAGCTTGACATGGTGAGAAATTGGATGAATAGGATTGAAGAGAAGCAGGTGGTGGTTGGTGGGTATGGTAATTCAACTGTTTTGGTGGATCATGGGATTGATAATAGGTTTGGGGCAAAGCGTGCTCACTCGGTGGTAGCATCTGCTGGTGTTACACGAGAGGTTACCAGGCCTTTGCAACAGTTAAGTGTGTCAGTGTTAGAGCATAGTCATGGGGTTAGTGAGAATGTTGAGAAGGAGAAGAGAACGCCTAAGGCAAATCAGTTCTATCGTAATTCTGAGTTCTTGCTTGGGAAAGATAAGTTTCCACCTGCAGAGAGTAACAAGAAGTCAAAATTGAATGGGAAGAAGCATGGCGGAGGAGAAATGGGACATGGACTTGGGATGGGATCCAAGTATTTCAAGAGCTGTAGCTCATTGCTTGAAAAGTTGATGAAACACAAGCATGGTTGGGTGTTTAATACTCCAGTCGATGTAGAGGGTCTTGGTTTGCATGATTATTTTACAATCATCGCACATCCAATGGACTTGGGTACTGTGAAGTCAAGGCTGAACAAGAATTGGTACAAATCATCTAAGGAGTTTGCAGAGGATGTGAGACTTACATTTCATAACGCCATGACATATAATCCTAAAGGGCAAGACGTTCATGTAATGGCAGAGCAGCTATCAAAGTTATTTGAGGAAAGATGGGCTATAATAGAGTCAAATTACAACCATGAGATGAGATATGGCATAGATTATGGGGCAGTTATCCCTGCACCTTCACCTTTATCTAGAAAGACTCCGGCATTTCGTCCACCACCTCTTGATATGAAACGGATTTTGGATAGGTCAGAATCAATGACACAACCTCCAAAACCTGTGAACATTACTCCTTCAGCTCGTACCCCTGCTCCAAAAAAGCCAAAGGCAAAAGATCCTCTTAAAAGGGACATGACATACGAGGAAAAGCAAAAACTTAGCACCAACCTTCAGAATCTACCTTCTGAGAAGCTAGATGCAATTGTACAGATCATTAAGAAGAGAAATTCAGCACTTTCCCAACATGATGATGAAATTGAGGTGGACATTGAAAGTGTGGATGCTGAAACTCTCTGGGAGCTTGATAGATTTGTGACCAACTATAAGAAAAGTTTGAGCAAACACAAGAGGAAGGCTGAACTTGCTATTCAAGCCAGATCACAAGCTGAGCAGAATGCACACCAGAAGGTAAAGTTATCAATTTTAACTTCTAATAGCCAGTGTCTTCTTTGGCAAACAATCATTGCTAAATGCATTTATTTCATGCTTCCTGTAGAGCCAGGCACCAGTTATGGTTGATGTTTCAAAAGAAAAACAAGCAGGTAATTTTGTAAATGGTGGCATTTGGACTATTGTTGATCTCAATTATTGAATTAATTAAATATCTTGTCTGCCTTTTTGTTAGCAGATGAAAGAAATGTTCCCCCATCCTTGCCTGTGCAAGGGGAAATTCAAGTAAATAATGGGAACAAGTCAAGTAGTTCAAGCAGCTCAAGCAGTGATTCTGGCTCTACTTCAAGTGGTACTTTGATTAGTTACTGAGTTAACAAATATCTTTCCCATTATTTATGCTTATGTATGTTCACTACTGCTTATCATTTTAGTCAAATGTTCTGTCTCATTTTTGTGTTTTTGCAGATTCTGATAGTGATAGTTCCTCAGCGTCTGGGTCCGGTGCAGGTTCACGAAGAACCTGAATACATTCTGTCAGGTGCAATCTCAACCTCCAAAGTTTTATCTTGCTATTTGTTCTGCTTTTTGTCTAGTATGCTTTCTGCATCATATTCTCTGTACTTCTGTCTTTCGTTTAATAGATGGACCTATGTATCTTTCAAGCTGACTTTTTTCTTTAACTATAACTTATGTTTGTGTTGCTCATATACCATGAGTTGTGTGGCTGAGTGCATTTCTGGTGCCCCTGGCTTGTCATTTATTGTTTATAAACCCATTCAAGCTGAATGACCAGTGTATGTCTGTATGTTGAAAGAGTCAGACCGTCATGCATTACAGATTTAAAAATTAATTTCATTTATGAAATTGAATACTCGTCCAAAATGTGTGGAGATATGTATCTCTCGTTTAATAGATGGACTTATGTATCTCCCAAGCTGACTTTTTTCTTTAACTAACTTATGATTGTGTTGCTCATATACCATGAGATGTGTGGCTGAGTGTGTTTCTGGTGTCCCTGGCTTGTTGTTTATTGTCTATAAACCCATTCAAGCTGAATGACCCGTGTATGTCTGTATGTTGAAAATGTAAGACAGTCATGCATTAAAGATTTAAAAATTAAGATTCATTTATGAAATTGAACACTCGTCCAAAATGGTATTTAGTGGCCAGTGGTCAGTGTTGCAATGTAGTTCTGTCTTTAGACTCTTCGCATTTAGTGCAATTTTAGCAGGAAATATTTCAGGCCATTTTCCGTAAAATTTGACAACTATTCGATTGCTCGTTCTTCCTCTTTTGTTCTTAGTTGTTAAACCGTGGCATTGTAGTCCCTTTGAAGACATGTCCTTTTAAGGTCTCAAAAGTGAAAAGCATACCCTTTTACTTGACTACATCCACTATAGTTTCATATCAGAGCCTAGCAGTTAGATAGATATTAATTTTTGTTTTCACGCCGTATATGGATGTTTAATTTTCTTTTATATTGTTATATTTTTCTATCTTCTCTTTGCTGTGAGTATGTTTTCAGCGTTAAAGGTTTTATTGAAGAAAAAAAAATTGCATGCTGATTTTCTTGCTAAATTTGTTGAACTTATTCAACCAATCATATTATTGGATAGGAGTAATTAAGGTTTCCTTCTCTCGCACTCTATCTCTCTCTCTCTCTCGTTTCCTTCCCCTTCTAGTTCTCAGTACTACTCATGTTACTTTGGTCTTGTTACTTGGCTTCTATTAAATAATCTGGTGAGTTGAGGAAAAAGGTTTTCAGGTTAACTAGGTTGTGTTTTTCGGGTATGTTTGGATGTACCGATGGAGGAGTTTGTAGGGGGAGGGGATTTTTGCATTAAATCATTTTAAATAAATTTTTCTTTATTTGAGAGTTTTTAAAATGAGAGCAAAAATTATGATATAAGCTTCCAATCATCCGTTATCCATTTTTAAAACATATTGTATTTCTCTAAATTTTATAAGAATAACAGAAATTAACAGTCCACGGTCCACTTCCTTCCCCTCTAAACTATTCCGTCAATGGGCAGGTGTTTTTCTAATAGTTGGATCACATTATGCATTTTATGTTATTTAGTTAAGCATTCAATTACTTGTTTTTCATTTCTTATTGGCCTTTATCATGATATGATTCCTTTACTAATTTGTTTTGTTTTATTGTGTAATTTTCTCATTTGCCTTTACTTGTGTTCTGTACCTATGATTTCTTTCTGTTTGTTGTCTGTTCATGTGTGAGTCTACCCCTTGCTGCGACGGATAGGTTGATTGGCATTTTTCTTCTGCTGTTTTTGTTTGTCGTACAAACTTTTATTTGTTAATAAAATGAGTGAAATTTTCTGGCTATTTGAATGCCTTTGTCACATGAGAGTCTCTTGTGTGAGAGGGGCTAATTACAAGTGGTAACTAAACCAAGTCAGTATATATTCTATTTGGATTCCAAAGTACGCTGATTTGGACTTTTCACTCTAGGAGTAGAAGAATGTTGCTTTAGGGTGCCATGTTGATGGAGGTGCAACATAGTTGTCTGATGTAAGTGTATTTAGTGTTCAGATTATAAAGATTAGTGAAATTTAAAGTTTAATACTATGAAAATTGAACAAACCAAAAGTACATGTGTGCTTGCTACTGATCAGACTGTCTGAATATTGATCATAGAAATTAGGAAGTGTGAATACTGCTTACTTTTTTCCCCATTTGTTGTTTCATTTCATGTGGCAGATGTCAGATATTTAGATTAGATAGTGATGCGATGCTTGGCTAGTTGGTTTTTTTCAAGCTTCCAGATTATGGTATGAATGTCGCAATTGGTTTAAAGTGGAAGCATTCTCAAGGCTGCCTGTGATCCTGCTCTTCCAGATTATGGCATCTTTTTGTCTTATTTGTCCGAACTGTTGCTCCATTGCTCTTCACGGGCCTTATTTATGATGACACGAATTCTTGTATAATATTTGGTAGAATGTGATGATAATTAGATAGTTTAGTTCTCCGTAGCAGTGTACATTGCTAACTACTGCTACTCTAATTAAGTTCCATTGATGTCTTGTTTTTATTTTGTGATGGCAGATTCAGGTTTCTTGGTGTTATACAAAGATAATCTGTAATTCCAAGTTCTTGAAGTCATTATTGGTTCTCATGAAATGTCCATATGGTAGCATGAGTTTGATTAGTAATGTTATAAGGGGCATTGGGGATGTTACTTGATTTCTATTAAGGAACATCTATTTAATCTCTGGTTTTGAGAGATCTGATCCTCTGCAATTCAGTTGTGGGTATAAGTTAATTATCTTTCCAGGCTATCATTTCAGGTGTGGAGATTAGCCTACAGTTGTACAGTCAAGGATATGTTTAGCCCTAGATTTTGGGTATGCATATAGAAGTTTCTTTTATGACGTCTTGCAATTAGAGTGGATTCTTCCACGGAGGCACGAGCAACTATGTTTAGGAATTATAATTTTATTTCATTGATCCAGCTATGACACCCTCGTTTCCTTGATAACAATTAGAAGGATATCCCTAAGGGGGCGTTTGGTTCCAAGCTTTTGGTCAGAATCCTATACAAACGAAATATAGTTTTCAGTTTCACGACGTTTGTTTCATCAGATTTTTACCAAATTCCCATCAATGTCATTTGCATGGGTTTTTAAACTTTTGATCAGAAAGAAAGCATTTCGTACTGTTGAGAAAGCGAATGTGAGGATGGTTTTTTTGAAAAACCCGGACAATGCACTGTTCACACAATTTTTTGACTCGAATTATGCCCTCCTGGATGATAAGATATTTTCTTATTTGCTATGGTCAGAAGCTGGCGTTGGTCACTGCACTTTAGAAGCGTGGGTTGAAGAGGAGGATTGCACACGGCCTTCTCGGAAGAAAACGCCCTTGCACGGTGGTTTAGATCAGAAGGTTTGCTTCCATCATTTTACTCATTTCTCTCTTCCATTATTTCCCTTCCTCATCCGCAATGCATCTTGACTTTAGATCAGAAGGTTATTTCTTTCTTCTTCTCGTCTGATCTTTCTATTGGTATTGGCTCGTGGGTTCTGAATTTTTTTTTTGATTTTTTTGTTCCAGATTTTCTGAGATTTCATTGTTGTTGGGTTGAAAGTGTGGTTTTTTGTGGCATAGTAATCCGATTTCATCAAAGCATGTATATGTTTTTATTTTTTTGGATAGCATTTTTTCCGTTTTTTTCACTTGTATTGCCTGATTTCTGTAAATAGAATGGTACCATTACATGATTCTCAATATAATCACTTTCTGATATATGAAAGATACCAGAACATGGTACCATTACAGATTTGTGTATTCTTTCTCCCGAAAATGCCATCTTGAATTCTAGCTATTAACCAACTTGACTTCAGCAATGGCTTGTTGAATTATTACCCAGGGTGCTAGTTCCTTGATTTGTAGGTTTCACAATTTGTATGAGCTGAAAAAGATGGATTGAAACCACAACCATCCTCTATTGAAGTCAACACATTAGAGTAGAAATAGATGGATTAGTGTTTTACCAATTTTGAATTTGGAAAACGTCACCTACCCCCAACAGTCAAAGTAAAAGTTAGCTCACTATAGAGCCAAATTAATTAGCAGTTGGTCAAACAGAGCAACATCCTCTACCTATTAGCTCACATTCTTATAGAGATTTAGCTCAACTTTGAATATTTATTTGGTAGAAGAATACATAATTATGACTTTTATAGCTAGTCAAAAAAAATAATAGCGTGCAATAATCTATGCCTTCAATTTACTTGGTAGTTTCTCTCTCACTCTATTTGTTATTTAATTTACATGTGAATGGGACTTTTTTTTTAGATATGACAATTAAATTTTTAATCCTTTCATTGCCATAAGTCTCGTATGCAGACTTGTCAATCATGATCACTGCAAATAGGCATGTTGTTTAACTTATCAATGATACATTTGTGTAGAATTAAATACACTATTTTGTATTTAATTGTTTTTTTATTATTGATATTAATATTTACAGTTAAGAGTGGTTTCAATATTACAATGTTATAGACATTTATTATAAAATTTTAAAAGGGTCATCATTTGTCGGCTAGAGCTATTCGATGAAGTGGTTGTTTTATAAAACAGACTAAATTGGTAAAGTATATGATTGCTCATACACCTATACCACTGTATAAGTTTTGTTGTTACGGTAATGCAGTAAAGGCGTAAGATCATATTATTTTTTTTGGTTATTATAAAAAGATCATGTTACGCAATGTATAGTTCCTTATCTTCAATACTATGGGTAAGACATTTATTTTTTTTGGTTATTACTTAACTGAATCTTTTTGTCCTTCACGTGATAGATAATGGACATCGACAATGGAATGGACTTAAGTGTGTTACTCGTACTCATTACTCATTTGGAGTCTTTGCATCAACTGACTAACATGTTTGTCAGTATATGTGCTGTTTTGTTACGCATTGCTGAAAACCGTAGAAATAGACGCAAGAGAGTCTCATTGGACCATCGTGAGAGGGCTAGAGTAAGGGAAGTAAACTTCCTTAGGATTGTTCACATAAGTGACACGGCGTGTATAGAGAATACAAGGATGGACCGGAGGTCTTTTCATAACTTGTGTGGGTTGCTTAAAACCGTTGGTCAACTTCAACCGACGCAGTATATGGGTGTAGAGGAGACGGTTGCAATATTTCTTCACATTTTGGCTCACGATGTCAAGAACAGGATAATTAAAAGACAATTCATGAGATCAGGAGAAACTATTAGTAGGCAGTTCTCTAATGTTTTGCTTGCAGTGTTACGTTGTCATAATGTTCTACTAAAACGACCTGAGCCAATCCCGGAAAACTCGACCGATGATAAGTGGAAGTGGTTCAAGGTAAGTTACTAGTGCAGGTACTGTTATAATTCATGAACCTAGCCTGTGTCGGTGTAACTAATAGTCTAAATTGAATTGTAGAATTGTTTGGGGGCACTTGATAGGACACACATAAAGATTAACCCCTTACAAGCGGATAAGGCCAGATACCGGACTAGAAAGGGTGAGATAGCAACTAATGTTTTAGGGGTTTGTTCTCAAGATGGTCAGTTTATTTTCGTCTTGCCTGGTTGGGAGGGATCAGCTGCAGATTCTAGGGTTCTAAGAGATGTCATCAGTCGTCCAGACGGTTTGAAGGTTCCGAAAGGTATAACCTATGAGAGAGAGTAGTTGTTTATTTATTCTAGGTCAGTTTATTTACTTACTACATGACATATTTTGATATAAGTTTACTGTAACTTGTTTTGAAGGATATTATTACCTATGTGATGCTGGTTACATGAATGACGAAGGTTTCCTTACGCCATATAGAGGACAACGATATCATCTCAATGAATGGAGGCACGGTGCCCAACCAAGGACAGCCCAAGAATTTTTTAATATGAAACATTCGTCTGCGTGGAATGTCATTGAACGTTGCTTCGGCATGCTTAAGGGGCGTTGGGCAATTGTACGATCGAAGTCATTTTATCCCGTTAAAACGCAATGCAGGATTATAAGCGCATGTTGCTTGCTTCATAACCATATCAGGAGAGAGATGGTAGTGGACCCTTTGGAAGCTGAACAAGATGATATGCAACATGTTGAAGATAACATGGGAGGACCTGATTTGATTACTCATGTTGAGTCATCTAATGCATGGACACTGCGGAGGGATGAAATGGCACAAAACATGTTTAACACCTGGAGGAATCGTGTTTGAATTTCAACATAGATGAACCAATCTGTTTTCTATTTCTTTGGGACGTTTCCATTTTCATGTTATGTACACTTTAAGCTATTTGCGTTTATGTTGTAATAATGGATACTTTGACAAACTATAGTGGCCTTGTACTGTATTTATTGAATTTTCGTTTGTTTATATGTTAAGGGTAGTTTATGCATTTCGAGTGTTACTTATTGATACCTTGTTTATTTTATGGCATACTGCGGAGGGATGTAATGAACAAGTATACTGATATTGACATGGTTTATGGCAGGTACACTCTTGGTGGACTGGAATTATGACCGAGGAAAGCCAGACTTTCAGAAACAAAAAAAATCACACATGGACTGCCGAGGAAGATAAGACTTTGGTCGAATGTATGACTGAAATTGCTGGTCTTTGGAGAGGTGAGAACGGGTTCAAACAAGGCTTCTCTAATGCAATAGAGAGGATGATGCATCAAAAGATCCCTGGTTGTGATCTTCAGGCTATCCCTCATATCACCTCGAGGGTCAAGTTGTTGAAAAAACAGTACAATGCTATTTGTGAAATGACCGGAGGTTCTGGTGGGAGTGGCTTCGGTTGGAATGACGCGAAGAAAATGATTGACGTCGAGAAGGCAATATTTGATGATTGGATTAAGGTGAAAGTTTGAAGTTATTTATTTAATTGTTCATTTTATGTATTGTTTTATTTTTGCATTCAGTGTTTAACTGGCCTGTTTATCCACAGTCTCACCATGCTGCAAAGGGCTTTTACAACAAGCATTTCCCGTACTTTGATATTTTGGGAACCATATTTGGCAAGGATGCAGCAACCGGAGGTAATGCAGAGACAATGGGACAATCGGTCAATGTCATGGAGTCAGATACGGCATGCAATGCAGAGAGTGTGAATGCATTTGACGACTATCTACACCACACGGGGGACTACATACCCACCCCATTAGAAGATCCAGTCATACCAGAAGTCCCAATTGAAGAAATTGTGCCGCCCTCATATGTGTCTAATGCTACTGTCAAGAAAGGAAAGAAACGTGACAGACCAGAAGATCCTTTGGTTGCTCCAATAGTTGATGTAATGAAAGATATAAATCAAAACTATCGTGAGGGTATTGACAAGCTGGTATCATGCTTTCAACATCAAGCTAATGGGAGTAAAAGGCGAATGTCAATTATGGAAGAGCTGGGAAAAATTGGAGATCTGACTGATTCACAGATGGTGAAACTTGCGGTGCATTTGGGAAAGGATACAACGTTGACAGATGTCTTCATGCAATGCAATGATCAGCAAAGGAAGTGTCTCCTGGCTGACTTGCTGAGTAATTCCCTATGGACTGATATGATTTTTTTTTATGCGTTTTTTGTATATAGCGCATGGCTTGGTTATGGTCCTTTTTGGCGTGGACAGGTTTAGGCTTGGTAAAGTGTTAATAGTTTTGGATAGCCCTAACGAATGACAGCAAATGATGGACTCAGATTGCACAATATGACATTGGTAATGTTTTTTTGGATGTGGATCCTATGTCATGTATGCAATTTGAAATGTTTGAAGTCATGAACACAGCTGGTAATAAGAGGACCAACTCAGGATGTTTGTACTAAGGAAACATTAACTTATATGTATGGTAAGTGTACCAATAGACAGCACAGGGTTATGAAATTAATTGTTTTTGTACTTAGTATTGTTGTGTTATGTAACACCTGGTAGTAAACAATTAGGTAATATAATGTTGGTTGTATGTGGCTATTTTTATGCAGGTGACAAGTTGGTATTGTAATGCAGAGGCATAGCTGATGGAAGGAACTGGTGTGTGAAGACCATGATTCTGATAGCATTCTTAGTCTATTATTTAAATCGCAAGATATGCAGCTTGTGTAAATGGATAGTGGTTGTAACTGTAACAGATGTAAACCACATATGGAAGTTGATGTGTTTATTCGTGTATATGTTACAGCTGGGAGTTTTTTTTGTGTAAGGCAGTTCATTGATTCCATGTGACCATTTGCAAATACTAATTTCAATGTAAACCATGTTATTTATCTCTTCAATTGTCTGTCACATTATGTAAAAGTGATGGAAATCTTTTCAGATTATTTAAATCTTGGCTACATGACATATATAACAAGTTACAGTATAAAACCACAATGAATTTGACAAGCAACTTAATAAATGAAATTCACGTCTGCAGAAGTGGCCCTCAAGCATTTTTACCACGTATTGATCAGCATCCATTACTCAAATAATAAATAATAAATGAGGTTGTGATAAGGACCAACTCAGGAAACAATGAACAGAAATTACTCAAGTAAATAAATCTGAATCTTCTTCATTCATATATTGATCAGCCTCCATTACAACACAACTTCCATTACAGTCAAGGGATAATGGAAATTAACAAGTTACAATATAAGTGTTACATAGTTGTGGAACACATGAGAGGTTCCACCATCTCCCAATCCCAAAAGACCCAATAATCTACTAATTTCCAGATGACCCCTTTCTTGACTACCCCCCCTATATATAACAAACTCCATGTCACTCCTGATCCCCAAACCAAAGAGGGTTTATATCAGCTTCCAAGATTTAAAACTGCTGCCATGTGTGTCAATGGGATAGCTACCAATGCAAATGAGACACTGTTGACAGCATACCCACCAATTGCCATATATATATAAGTTTCAGAGTTTGCAAACAACTTCTCCTCCAGTGCCAATTGATCAATAGCCATGATAGTGGTTATCCTTTCCAGGGGATGAATCAGATGAGCCATAAAAACTTTCAGAAAAAGAGTTTGGATGGGCACTGTTAGACTCGGTAGCAACATTGGATGCAGTATTTGCTTTTTGCAAGTACGACCAGGAACTTGCTCCAGAAGATAGAGCATGTGGGGTCAACCTTAGCACAGCATATGTGAATACATTTATGGTGTCATCCTGACAAAAGAATCAATAGTCAAGGTTAATAAGTAACTTAATGAATGACCAAACAACTTTCTCATTCAAATTTGGTCATAAAACAAAAAACATAATTGTACACGAAAGTTAAACATACAGGAGATAGTGTCGTAGACACCAACAGGTCTTGCAATAAAATCAGAGAGTAGCAGGCATTATTTCCAGTAGAAGATTCGAGCATCCTGACAAGTGACTGCCAAAAGAAGAAGAAATCAACAAAAATGGTTTTCCACTAACAAGCTAAACTTGTTTCTTTTACATAAAAATAGTTGTAAGATAGTTATAGATTATGTGGACACTGGATCCAAAGTGTGAGATGAAAATGCATAAACATTTAAAGATTGGAGCACGTAAAAAGTACAAAATCACTTACAAATACATACATTACATGCAAATAATAACGCAAATTTCATCTTAATCAATTAACCATTGATGAGCAATAACAGCTTTCCTACAACAGCTAAATCATAAATTAACAATTTCATAGACATGCTCTCATATGATGACTTACCCCTTAGATAATCCATGATAAAGGAATACAAATGACGTCTTATTAGTCCTCCACCAGGTTCTTTCTCCAGCATTGCTCTTAATACATCCATGAAACATTACAAAAAGTGAGTGAATTTCCTTGAGAACTTTTCTTAATGCATCATCTCTCCATATAGGTTCTGAATCATTGCATTTCTCCACTACCTACAATGCAATAACTGCATATATATTAAAGGCAATTACACACAGGATATCCAATAAATCGAAAGAAATAAGTGACAGACCATGACGATCCATATATCAGGTTCGGCCTCATAAAAAACATGAGAATGTCTTTCTGCTTCCATGACCTTTGAGACGCTGATAAACTAGTTCAACATTCTGAATTAACCCCTTCTTCACAAATTGTCCAAGAAAAGGAATTATAAGAATTCTAAATTGAAGCTTGTAGCAGTCTATACATTCAGCTAGAATACTGTGCACAGATTCATCAGAATAATGAAACCATGTGAAATAGTCCTATGTGAAAACCTCCAGTGGCAGGAAATGGCAATGTGAATAAAAAAGCAGAAAACTTAATGGGATTTGGATTCAACCCTCCAAGTCTCCAACTATCCAAAAAAAAAAAAAAATGAAATATCAATCAAGCATAATTTGCAAATGTCCAAAATCTAGCACTAAGGAACATGCAAGTGAAACTCACAATCAACTAAACAATAGCAGGAGAAGAAGAGTAAGAAGAAGAAGTTTCCATGGTTGCATACCTATGAAAACAGAGACCAAAGAGTACCCAGAAAGAGACTTTGGACAAAGAGAAACACTGTATTACATGGTTGCTGGTACGGCTGTTCCACCAAACAACAATTTCCACCCACTCATAGCAATAAATCTCAATCTTTTTAGTGAAATAATAATTATTATAAATACTAAAACATAGAAAATAAAATAATGATGTTGTGTTGAGGCAAGAAAGAAAGTCACCCTTGTCAAATTTTCCATCATTATTGTTATCAAATAGCACAAAAAGCTTATGAACCTACAAGTAGCAAGTTAACAATCATGACTGAAACAGTAATTACTTTGTGAATTCTTTAGCAAATTACATTCCCAAAAAATTTAAGTCAGATCAAAGCTGCAGCTAACATGTCAGCCATTGCTGCATGAACAGTATTAATAAATACAGCCAATTTCTACAACAACTGAAACAGTAATTACAAAGCCAAGCCACTGTGTAATGCAAGTTGCAATCAGTACACAATTTAGAACCCTACATCAAAAAATAACTTGTGACGGGCCACAACAAGAAGGCAACATATAAACCAACTAACAGTTCCACAGAAGGTACATAAAGACCCTAAACATATATTAAACATAACCTTAGACATGGTGGGGTCACAAAATATACAAGCAAGTCATAACCCTATAACAACTTGGAAATAAACTTGACATGTAGCATCAACATGCAGTTTCAACTCAACCGCATATTATCGTTTTCCACATAATTATCCCAAACGTTATGACCATTACCATTACCAAAACAACTAGTAGTTTATTCATATTTTATTCTTCACGGCAAGTGGATTCTTCCATCCATTCAAAGAAATGACAATCTTGCATTGTCCTGAAGTTAGGGCAGCCAAAAAACTGTCTTATGGGATTCTTTTTAGTAGTAGACATTCGCAACGCAGCCGGAACTCCACAATAGCACATCTTTGTCCTTGATGTGTATAACGATGAAGAATGCATCGAATTTATGTTGTCAGACCCACCAATTCCAGATCCATTTCCACCCATGCTTCCTTCAGATAATGGTCTTCTCCTTTACAAACTCCTCTAATCGGTAGACTGCGGACATATTTACAAAAAAATCACACAATGACAGTCAGATAATAGCAATGTATGCAACCCACTTAGTAAACTATAATTTCCCCTGGACCCACTTGCAATAGTTGTCATTAGGGACCAATAAATTACCAATTCGATTCAACCCTTTTGAGCGCAGATAGGCTCCAGGTACAGAGAAATCTCCTTTATACGTTGGTGCAAGGCACTTTATAAGATCTTCTTCAATGCCACCTGTAGTTGTAACAACTACATCAACCTACAGAATAGATGCAACAAAATTAAGAACATGACTAGAATAACTTGAATTTAATAATGAACAAATATTTGCTTTAGCCACTTACTTTTCAATGGATTAATTACAAACTATCATTGTTTCACAAAAGCCATCACGAAGTTCAAATATATATCTAATAAAGGGATATTTCAAGAAAAAATAAATGCGATGGTCAGCACCATAGTGATGGGCAATCTCACCTCACAATCTTTTCATGCTCGATCCACATACTATGAAAAACTTAGTAATGATAAAATATAGAGTTATACACCAACTAAAATACCCTTTT
Organism: Gastrolobium bilobum; assembly: GCF_033153095.1. Lineage (NCBI taxonomy): Eukaryota > Viridiplantae > Streptophyta > Magnoliopsida > Fabales > Fabaceae > Gastrolobium > Gastrolobium bilobum. Next base: position 68,322 of record NW_026900061.1, read on the forward strand.
CACTTCTAAAAATTATATTTTTCATCCTCAATACAGCAAAACATAAGTTACTACGTCAATGGCTAAAAATAAAATCTGAAAAAAAAATTAGGAAAGCAAGTTTATGGAAACTCACCATGTGATGCTGGACAAGATACCGAACAGTATCTCTAACACCAGAGGAGATGAGATTAGAAGTAAAACCCAGAAACACAGCCAAAAAATGGAGTGATGAGAAGCAACTCCAACCCTAACTTCCAGGACCGATCCACTCCACAACACAGTCGTGATGTCCAAGTGCGCTCGTGGGTTTAGGACACAGTCAACTTGCTCAAGCCGACGAGAAGAAAGAGTACCCTGGTCGACGAGTTCAAATGGTGACGAAAATGTAACTGATGGTGAATATCGATCGAGGACAAATGGCATACGGCTGTTTGTTTGTTTAAGATAAGGGTATGGGGATAAAATCGTAATTTTATATCATTTACCTATCTATATTTTTTCCAAAACCAAACATAGAATTTCAAAATTTTCATTTGATTTCCTGGTAAAATTTTATCCAACCAAACTACTTTTTTTTACATTTTCCTATCTATCTCACTTTATCTCACTTTCTTACCATTTCCCTATCAATTCAATTTCTCTAGTATTCTAAAAATTTCTCCTCAACCAAACGCCCCCTAAAACTTTTTATTGTAATAAAACAATTGGAAACAGAACAGTGATCATACTTGGCATTGGTTTACCATGCACTGTGCACCATGTTTCCCTCATTGTTCAATGTGAATATGTGACCTTAAAATGGTGTTCAATAATAAAATTATTATTAATACATTTTATGGGTGAAGTCAAGAATTGATAACGTTGAAATTTACTGGAGGATTAAATTTCAACAAATACTAAGAATTTGAGGAAATTTTGGTATTTTAAGTCATAAGAAGATGATAATTTGAGGCATTAGATGGTGCCATATGTTTTCCTTTTTAATTAAGAGTCTAAAAGTATAAGGTTCTACTATACACTTAACAACAACAAAATACAAAACGAAATAAAAAGCAGTGAAATTGATATTTAAGTTATAACCTTAAAACATACGATGAAGATTTTGAATTTAATTTTAATTTATTGTTATTCATAAATTTTTGTATACTATAATCTCATTTTATATTTTGTAATGTAGCGTAATGTATTAATATACATAATTTGGGTACAGAAGTTTAAATTTATAAAGCATTTAAATTATTTCAAGAACATTTATAAATACATTTAAGTGATAAACAACTTTTAATTTAGGAATTAAAGAATTATTAAGATGTTAAGGGTTTACTCTTGGTCTAACTTTTAGTGGTTTTATTTTGTAAAATAAATAGTAAATGATAGGTAAAAAAAAAATTCAAAAAAGATAGCATGGATTTGTATTCATTAAAAAAGTATTAGCATACTTGCAAGTAGTGTGAAGCTGTGGAGCCAAACCCAAACCCAATCTGGCTCTAAGTGTATATATCTCATAATTTATGGGATTATTTGTATTCGATATTAATTTATATTTCTAAATATATTAGATAACATTATCAAATATTAATTAATATTTTAAATATAATAAATAGATTTACTTGCTATTAATACATATAATTAGATTTAACAGATAAACTTGCTTAATTTTATAATTTTATTAAATATAATTGTTAAGATTTGAAAAAAATACTTATCAAATTATCAATGTAAGATAAAATTAACCAAAAATAAAAATAAAAATTAACCACGGCATAGGGACTTGGAATTGAGAGCGTGATATTCACTTTTTTATTTTTTATCTATCAATAAAATTCTCCGCCACTTTCTTCCAAGCTCTCGAATCCCACGGCTACGCGCAATGATAGAGCAAGGTTGTAATTACTGGAGAAACAAGACGATAGACAACATGCAAGAAGAAACCAAGAACTCCTGGAAACGAGGATGCCACACACAAGGGTCAAGAGGACTGCTGGAATGAGTATTCCACCATCACTACGAAGAAATGCCCTTTTAAGCTCTCGAAAGTAAAAACACACCTTCTACATGGCTACGAAAACTTCATAATTCTCTTAAAACTATTTGGTCTCTGGATCTGACTATTTGGGTTGGAACTTGTATTCAAGGTTTCTCCAATACTACTAGTTGTTCTGTAAACTATTTTCTTTTTCTTTTTCGTATAATATTTCGTTGTTTAGTACTATCTTAGCGGTTTTTTAACCCTTTTTCCCCTCATTAAATAATTAATAACCAATTTTTCCCTCCCCCAGAACTATCCACCATCCTGCCCCCATTTAGTCGATTAAGATGCACTTTTAATCGACTAAATGGGCAAAACTCAGAAATCATGAAACGCGAATTTTAGTCGACTAAAAACTCACCTTAATCGAATACATTCATTGCACTTTTAGTCGACTAAGCCCATTATTTAGTCGACTAAATATCGCAGATCAGGTTTTTTAAAAAAAAACCCATTTCGCAAAGGGGGTTATTTTCAAACCCTAATCGACTAAATCGCTCCATTCCGTCCCCTCTCTCCAACCAAGTCCGAATCTCAACCCTTGAAGGTGCGATTGAAGCATCCTTGGTTCACACTTGCGAAATCAACATTTAGGTAACGTATTCTGACTTGCATTTGGTTTTAGGTTTAGGTTTTTTTTTGTTTTCTCCATGCATTTGAATTCTGTTTGCGGTTTTGTGGATTTAGGTTAGGGGTAGGGTGTTAAGTTTGTTGTGAGGGTGAGGGTTAGGGTTGATGTTTAGGGTTAGGGTTAGGGTTTATGTTGCTGTTTTGTTTGGGTTGTAGTGTTAGGGTTGATGTTTTTATGTTAGGGGCTAGGAATGGTTTTTTGTGATGTGCTAGGGTTAGGGTTAGGGTTAGGGTTTCTGTTTTAGGGTTAGGGTTAAGGTTTGGGGTGCTGTTTTGGATTGGGTTTCTGTTTTAGGGTTTGTTTTCTGTTTTATTTTAGGATTAGGTTTTGTTTTTTATATTGAATTTTAAATTTTTTGATATTGTTATTGTTCATTGATATTGTTTCCACTTGCATTGTAGGTACATTTGTTCCCATGGCTGGTCGTAGAAGATCGTCTAGCACTGGAAATGAGAGACGACAGAAGCTATGACAAGACCGTCCATCTTCGTCAAGGCCACAAGAGGAAGAGGCCGCTCCTGTCGACCTCCCATTCGGATACTTGTTCGAGAATGACCCCGTGGTTCATGAATCATTTGTCCGTGACTTTGTTAACCGACCGATATGTGGGGCCAAATCACTTGATACAACTTTTTTTGAACAAGAAGGTTTTAACATTGTGAGGTGGTTAGAGGAATCACATCTTAGGATCTTGGCTGAACTGTCGTGTTCATATTCTGAGCTGCATGTACGGGCCTTCTACCATAACCTCAGCTACGTACAGGGTGAGCTGAGGTCTAGGGTCTACGGGGTGGAGATCATCATGACGGCTCTGGTATGGTGGGAGTTACTGGGGTATGACTTTGATTCTGCGCAGACTGTGGAATATGACGCAGACAGCGGGACCATACTTCCAGGATATACACGAGGTGATGCCGTGCAGGAGCAGAGAAGAGTTCGTGGGCAACACATTGCCTATACGGTGGGGTTGCTTACTGTGGAGTCCCGCATACTACACTATGTCATCACCCACATTCTGTTTCCGCGAGCGTTCAATCATTCCAGGGTGTTGGAGCATGACATTCCCATCATGTGGGCTATCCGACATGGTACTTCGGTGAACTGGAGGCACTACATCTGTTGGATGATGTATAAGGCAAAACACAAGGGTGCACTTCCTTTTGCTTGTCTTGTTCAGAGGATATTGGAGCATTTTGATGTTCCCATGGGTAATGTGACCTTGAAGAAGACCACAAGGTATAATCATAAGTTTGGAAAACGTCTACTGGAGCAGTGCAAGATGACAAAGAACCCCCAAACAGGAGTGTGGCAGTTCACAGGTGCGGCTGATGTTGAGGTTCCTGATGTTGCTCCAGTTGTAGACATGGTTGAGCCCGAGGAGGAGGATGATGATGACGATGATGATGAGGGTGACCAGCAGGAGATAGCTGAGCCTGAGGGTGGGTTTTCATTGCGTGATGTCATGAAGGGCATAAACGCCACGCTGAAGAAAATAGGAAAAATGGCGCTGAAACACAAAAAATGGAGGAAGAGTCACGTGCAGAAAGGGAATGAAAGATTTAGACATATACAGGGACGGTTCAAGGGTGTTGAAGATAGGCTTGCTCGTCTAGAGCTTGGACGAGGAAAACAGCAGATTGAAGATGTTGCAGGACAGGGGACTGATGTGTCAGACGAGGATGACAAGGAGATGGCGTCAGAGGAGGAGGAGGATTAGATTTAGGGTTTGTGTTTTTTACTTTACGTTTGTAGTGTGTGTTGTTATGTAATTGACTTCGGTCTTCATATTTGACATTTGTAGTTTATGTAATATTATGGTTATGAGCTGAACTATTTAATGTTCCCATCATGTTGTGAACCGTTTACGTAATTATGTCATTTTTCTTGTTTACCAAATGAAGGAACATGGAAATTTTACATTCTTGTTTTCAATTTGTGTCTAATCACAGTCCAACGAGTCTAACATGTCCAATGAAATTCAGAACAGGTGCTCATAAGAGAGATAAATGAAGAACACAAGTTTTGGGTACCCTAAACCAAGATTTATGCAATACATGTACATTCATGGTTTATAACCGCCACAATACAATTTTGTACCTGAAAGTGTGTTCCCCAAGTCATTATATGCGTGTACATTGATATTCGATCGGTTCCGTGCCAAAAAAATGCGTGCAAAACAGAATGGGGTGTCAAAACCAGTTATTTAGTCGAGCAACCTGTACTGGTTTAGTCGACTAAACTGTGTAGTCGACTAAACCAGCACAGGTTGCTCGACTAAATAACTGGTTTTGATACCCCATTCTGTTTTGCACGCATTTTTTTGGCACGGAACTGATCGAATACTAATGTACACGCATATAATGACTTGGGGAACACACTTTCAGGTACAAAATTGTATTGTACAGGATTCGTGTGCGATTGGGTACGTATTGCTTGAAACCGTTTGTTTACGCTCCCCGAAACTTGGTGAATTCATTTTTTGGTAATATTAGTATTGGTTATTAGTTTCAATTTATCAATATGGACCAATGTTAGATAATGGACTTAGAAATGAAAAGTCAAATAACATAATGAGTTATACAGTAACACAAAGTAACATCAAAATTCACTACAGAATTACATGAACTCTTACAAAAGACCTTAAATACATGCACAACATTGGTTCAACTTTGTCTAATCCTCATAGGACATGTACGTTTATTGTGACCAATTTTCTTGCAGGTGCTACATCTAGTTTGACTGCTTGTGGGTTGGGACTCAACCCAATCCATTTCATTCTGTATCCTTGAAGACTTCGATCTCCCTTGTGCACGAACCAAAGATGCATTTGGGATAATAGTTGGACCATCTATTTCTGGGATCAACAACTCATTACCCATTGGAAACCAATGTGCATCATAGACCTTCTCAATTTGTGTAATTGAGAACACAGGATCGACATAGTCATAGTGGTTCAATTTTTCAACCTTGCACACCGCTAGCACATAACTGCAAGGAAATCGTCTAGCTGTGAACCGTCCACATTGACATTTACGATTTAGCAAGTCAACCCTCATAATGTCGCCTGCATCATGCGTAGATTGATTGTAGGCATCCTCAACTTCAAACAACTGCAAGTCTCTATCAAAAACACGAACACGAAGACTGACAGTTAACTTATCATTATTTTGTAAGAAGGCCTCAACCTTTTTTGCAATTCTCCAGCCTTTGTCTTTTGCTTTTTTGATCTTTTCACGCCTCTTCACAAAATACTCTACAAGTCTACTTTGCGTCATCTTGACCAATGCAGTTACTGGCAAATTACGTGCACCCCGTAGGACCTTATTGATACACTCAGATAGGTTAGTCGTCATATGACCAAACCTTCGGCCCTCCTCATCATAAGACCTGCACCATTTCTCTTTGGGAATCTGATCTATCCATGAGGCTACTTGTGGGTTACTGTCGACAAATTCTTGAAATCTTAAATCAAAGTGAATCTTCGAACACATGTAACCTGCAAAAAATGAACCCAAATTGAATGAGTTATACATAAACAACATTACATACAACATGTACACATTCATGAAAATAGCTTACCTAGTTTCATCAGCGTTTTCTTCAGTTCCACGTCCCTAAACTTAGTGTTAAAGTTGCTTCCAATGTGACGAAGACAAAACACGTGATACGCAAATGGAGGCTGCCAACCGGCATGATCCTTCACAGCCCTGATGATGCTGGGGTGACGATCGGATATTAGACATATACCATGCCTACGTGTGACATGGAAACGCATCTGGCTAAGAAACCACAACCAATCATCCAATCTCTCACCCGGTGGAACAATGGCAAACGCAATAGGCAGAATGAATCCATCACCATCCTGTGACGTAGCAATCAATAGGGTACCTTTGTATTTCCCGTACAGGTGCGTGCCATCAATTTGGATTATGGGTTTACAATATTTGAAAGCCTCAATGCACTGGTGAAAAGTCCAAAATACCCTGCGAAAGACAGCCTTATCGGTGTAGACACGTCGTTCGTCACAACACTGGTCCGTATCAATCTTGAACACAGAACCAGGATTAATCTGTGTCATGTAGGTCAGCCAACCAGGTAAGATGGCATATGATTTTTCCCAGTCGCCAAACAACTTCACAATGGCCTTCATTTTAGCCTTCCAAGCCTTCCTATAAGATATGTTGTATCCATACAAACTTTGTACCCTCTCCTGAATAAGAACTGGTTTCGTGGATGGATCTTCTTTTAACATACCTATACAAAATTCGAAGTCAACACAGTCAATAAATATACCGAAAAATTAAACCATAAACAAAAATTCTGTAATACATACTTATAATGGCTGCACAGATTACATCAGAATCCAGCTGTCTATGGTCCCGAGTAAGGCCTTGGTTTAGGCAGGTGTGTTTTTTACCCCACTTACTAACAACCCAACTATTTCCATTCTTGGGCAACATAGCCCGCACGTACCAGGGACAACCATCATTATGGTGTCGACACTTCATCACAAATCTATGGTCATCACTTTTTGCCACCACAGCAGTACGATGAGACTTCATACAATATAATTTGACTGCATGTTGCATTTCAGATTTAGTTCGAAACTCCTGGTACAAATATAATGGATCCCCTAAATGCCAGCCACCGTGGATGTCATCGTCGCCATACAATATCTCCGTCTCATCATTAGGGTGAGCCCAATTAATGAAGGAATAGTGTGGGCTGTCGTTCCAAAATGGCTCAATCTCAGAACCTACGTCCAAATTTAAACTTATCCGTCAGTACGAAAGAAAACACAAATATATATATATATGCAAAATTAAAACTTTAATTTACAATCTTACCACTGCTAACAGGGTCAACACGGAGCGGTGGCATAACCTGGGAACTCAAGTTTCCTGAACTAGTATCAGCGTCAAAATTCCCCTCTACGTCCGTATCTGAGGTGTCACCCAGCGGAATAACACTCTCGGGTTCACCATCGTCTTCACTGTCCATATCCTCGTCATGCCCATCCTCATCCTCGTCTATTTCCCTCAGTGGTATCTGACTTAAGACAGGTGCAGGTGCAGATAAACCGACCACTCTGTCTTCTTGACTTTGACTTCTTCCATGCACAGGTGCAGATGAAGATTGACCACAGTCTATTTCAACATATATCTCAATAAAGTTTTGAAATTTTCGGTCCACAATTGCATCTATGACACAGTCCACATCTTCATCGTCACATATATCATTACCAATGTAGAATATAACATCCTTACCAACTGTAGACTCTACCCTGGCGATCATCCGTTGAACGCCATGGCTACCGTGTAGCCCCAATTTTTGGTTAATCCTCCCCTTCAGCTCATTGTACGTAGTGCCCCGTTTGATTTTCAACATTTTCGTTTTTCCTTCAAATTGAACACCGTTGGGGCCTTCATAATGCTTTCCATCATAGTAAATCATGGTAACATACATGTTTGGACTTGAGCTCATCTTTCACACGAATTTTGGGGGTAGGAATCAGATTTTAGGGGTTAGGGTTCGGATTTGGGGGAAACAATTGAGAAATAAAGGAAAATGAAAATGATTTCACAATTACTATGCCTTAGAGGTGGTGGGATGAAATGGAAGGGTGATTGGAAGGTTCCCAGCTGACAAACAAGAGAAAGAGACCAAGAGAGGAGTTTTGATTTCGAATATTTTGAAAATGAGGCCAAGAGAGGTCTGGATATAGGGTTTTTCGCGATCTTTAGTCGACTAAATAATGTGCTTAGTCGACTAAAAGTGCAAACAATTTAGTCGATTAAGGTGAGTTTTTAGTCGACTAAAATTCGCGTTTCATAATTTCTGAGTTTAGCCCATTTAGTCGATTAAAAGTGCAACTTAATCGACTAAATGGGGGCAGGATGGTGGATAGTTCTGGGGGAGGGGCAAATTGGTTATTAATTATTTAATTAGGGGCAAAAGGGTCAAAAACCCCCTAATAATATATATATTATTACTAATTTATAATTTATTATTATTAATTTATTATTATCAATTTATTATTATTATAAATTACTATTATTTTCTGGGATATTACAACCATGCCACCATTATCACCACAACGCCACTACCATCGCCACACCATATGAAAAGGAAAGTGATGATCCAGAACATTTTTATACTTAATAGGAATAATTTTTTATTCTATTATTTGTTGTGTTAACAAACACAATTCTCATTCTCAGAATAAAAATAGAACATGTTATCAAACACATTTTTTTTTCTCAAAAACTATTCCAAAATACAAAAATAAAAAAGAATTATTTCTTTTCATAAACAATGTCAGGAAACAAAATGGTTATAATACACACCTTAAACAAAATCCTATTAAAAGATACTTCCTTGCTTTTAGTTAATGAATGACTGTAACTCCTGGTCAATATGTTGTTCTCCCTCAATCTAGTCTTCACACTGTCAAAGTCAAAGCTTTTAATGATCCCTCTAATATATTTTTTCTTACTAGCATCCTGCAACATGTTTTGCTCATCAAATGTTAACAATGGTAACAGGGCATTTGTAGATTGCTTATTTGTCTTTTGCAAGGTAGTGCCAACGGGAGACTTGAAGGAAGACCTCACTTTGTCAGCTTAATTATCAATATCATAGGATATAATACGATTCACAAATGCAACAATATATATCGTGGGATGTATCAAAAAAGAGCTTGTATCAGACAATACGATATTGTATCATACGATACGATACACATTATATATCATATGATACGAAAATTAAATCAAAATTTTTAATTTTTAATATAAAAAATAATTAAAGGAAATAAAGGAAAAATAATTTTTTCATTTGTGATTTAAAGTTTAAACTCAAAAATCAATCTAAAAAATTTGTATTAATAAAGGAAATAATTAAATAAATATTTTGATATATATTTTTAAATTACTTTTTATTATACTTTTGTATCTTACAATTTAATATGATTCACGATAAAAATCAGTCAAACGATACATAATATGTATTGCAATTCAACAACCTTCGTCAGCATAACGGCCAGCGCCCTTAATTTTGATGGCCAAGCGATGAAGCCATAAGAGAAGTTCAAGAATATAATTTTCTACTTTGTCTTTATCTGCATGGTGGAATGTCTCGATCTGCAAGACCCCAGACTGGAAAGTCTTCCAATTCAGATCAAAGCTTCAAGAACCAAGAAAGTATATAAAATCGGAAATGATTGAAAGCACTTATTAGTTTAGAGAAAAGATACTGTGAAAATAAAACTAAATATTCATCTTCATTCAAAGTCAGGAAAAAGGTGTACAAGGGAGCTCACTACTTATAACAAGAAATATAACAGAATGCTAAAAGAGTGCTAACACACGTGTGGGCCAGCCTGGCACCTAAAGGCACCCAATTAGTTACAACAACAAAAGAAAATAGAAAAATAGCTATAAAGGAAAATACAATATTAATAGCCCCCCTCAAGATGGAGAGTATATGTTTAAAACTCTCATCTTGGACAACAAAACATAAAATTTAGAAGGAAGAAGAGGCTTAGTAAATAGGTCAGCAAGTTGCTTGGAAGAAGGAACTGGGAAAGTCTTCAAATGGCCCTTAAGAATGTGCTCCCGAACAAGGTGACAATCAATCTCAATGTGCTTTGTGCGTTCACGAAAAATAGGATTGGCAGCAATATGAAGAGCAGAGAGATTGTCACAAAAAAGATGTGCTGGTCCAGGATGAAGTATATGAAGATCCTGAAGTAGAGAGAACAGCCACAGTAACTCCCAGGTGACATGTGCCATTGAACAATATCCTGCTTCCGTAGATGAGCGGGACACAGTTGTTTGCTTCTTAGATTACCAAGAAATGAGGGAATCACCAATGAAAACACAGTAACCGGAAATGGAACGACGGCTATCTGGGCAAGAAGCCCAATCAGAGTCACAAAAAGCATTCAACTGTATAGAAGAAGTAGAAGAAAAGAAAAGTCCCTGTCCAACAGTATGCTTAATGTATCCAAGTAACCGGTGAGCAGCTTGAGGATGAGGTACACGTGGAGATGCCATGAACTGACTAAGGTGGTTGACGGCATATGAGAGGTCATGTCTTGTAATTGTGAGGTAAATCAATCTTCCAATCAGTCTTCTATATATGGAAGGATCCGAGAGAGGCTCACCAGTATTAAGAGAAAGTTTGAGACCAGCATCCATTGGAGTAGTTTGTGGCTTGCAACCCATCTGACCAGAATCTTTTAGGATTTGCAAGGCATAATGGTGTTGGCAAACAGAAATGCCTTTTGCATTGCAAGCTACTTCAAGACCCAAGAGGATTTCAAGCAACCCAGATTTTTTAATTTGAACTTGCTGTTTTGAAAGTCAGTAACCTGTTGCACCTCATTGGAATTGTTAAAAGCAACTATTATGTCATCAACATAGACTAAAATAGCAGTAACGGAAGTGTTTGTAGAATGAACAAACAAAGAATGATCAGATTGAGACTGAATAAAACCAAGGTGCAGTAAGATAGAAGAAAATTTTGCAAACCATTGTCTGAAAGCCTGGTGAAGACCATATAAAGATTTATGAAGGCGGAAAACAACATTAAAAGGCATAGAAGAAAGCTTGGAAGAGTAACCAGGAGGGACGGTCATGTAAACCTCCTCAAGCAATTCCCCATGGAGGAATGCATTATTAACATCAAGCTGAACAAGAGTCCAATTGTTTATTGCAGCAAGAGCAAGAATAACCCTCACAGTTATCAATTTGGTAACTGGAGAGAAGGTATCCATAAAATCACATCTTCCTGTTGGGTAAAGCCCTTAGCTACCAATCGGGCTTTATACCTTTCTAAAGAACCATCCGAATTATACTTCACTTTGTAAACCCAGCGGCAACCAACGACATTCATGCCAGGGGGAGAGAAACAACTGTCCAGGTGTTATTGTGTTCAAGGGCTGACAATTCAGAATCCATAGCAAGCTGCCATTCTGGTAACTGGGAAGCCTCAGAATAAGAAGTAGGCTCAAAATGACCAGAAACGGAGTTAACAAATGCTACATGGGAAGAAGACAACCGATGGTATGAAATAGAACCAGAAATGGGATGGCTGGTAGAACAAATGTAGTCATTAAGGTGAGTGGGGGCAGTGCGGATGCGTTTAGGCCGCAATGGGGCAGGGGAGGAAGAAGCATTATTGTTAGAGGATTCAATATAGGGATGATGTAAATGGAGAAAATTATCAGGTGAAGAAGACAAAGGGGAATTCATTTTAAAAGGGAAAATGTTCTCAAAAAAGGTAACATCACGAGAGATAAAAATAGTATTGGGCTGAAGGTCAAGGAGTTTATATCCTTTGTATCCAGGTGGGTAGCCAAGAAACACAGCTGGTAAGGCACGTGGGGAGAACTTATGTCTATGTTTAGGAAGTGTAGAGCTATAGCAAAGGCAGCCAAATACTCGCAGGTGAGTGTAAGAAGGTTTTTTATGGCAAAAGAGTTCAAATGGAGTTTTGGAAGCAAGGGAGATGGTGTTCTGTTGATGAGGTATGCAGTAGTAAGAACACAATCTTGCCAATATGGCAGGGGAATATTGGATTGGAAATGTAAGGAGCGAGCAACATTAAGCAGATGCTGGTGCTTTCGCTCAACCACAGAGTTCTGTTGTGGACGATCCACACAAGAGTGGAAAATTTGAATGCCTTTCGAAGAATAAAAAGAAGGCAAAAGAAGCTCAGGAGCATTATCACACCTGATGGACTTAATGGAAAACCCATACTGAATGTGGATAAGATTGTAGAAGGAAGGAAAAATAGAAGAAAATTCAGATTTTCTTCGAAGAAAATAAATCCAGGTAAACCTAGTTGAATCATCAATTAAGGTTAGAAAATACCTAGAGCCTTCAACAGAGTGAGTGTTGAAGGGACCCCAAATATCACAATGCACAAGCATAAATGGAGAGGCAAAGATTTTGGGGTCTAATAAAAAGGGTAGACGCTTCTGTTTAGCAAGGGGACACACAGCACAATGATGCGAAACAGGCAAATTATCAGAAGAACCCAATGTATTTTTCATAGAATTTAAAATCGAAACAGATAAGTGACCCATTCTGGAATGCCATAAAACAGGATCCTTTACAGAAAATGAAGAACACAGGGGAGGGGGAATATTAAAAATAGAAGAACACTGGGGAGGGGGAACATCAGTTGGGGGAAAAAGAGAGTTGCAGTCGAGAATATAGAGATCACCACATCTCTTAGCTATCCCAATCAGCTTGGCCGTAACACGGTCCTGAAGCAAACAAGAAGAAGCACAAAAGTTAGCCATGATAGAAGAATCACGGGTTAAAGAAGGAATAGAGAGAAGATTAAACAAAAAAGAGGGAACACAGAGAACATTCAAAAGAGAAAGAGAATCAGTTAGGGAAATGTTCCCAATAGCGGAGACAACGTCAGAAGAACCGTTTTGAAAAGTGAGCACAGAGTGTGACGGAGAAAAGGAAACAAAAAGGTCAGTGGTGACACAAACATGGTGGGTAGCACCAGTGTCTAAGACCCAGAAAGAAGAAGGGAAAGAAATGGAAGACTTACCACTGAAACTCGCGACCGAAGGAGCAACGGAAGACTCGACGACGTATGAAGGAGCAGAACTCTGTTGGATGAGGGAGAGCATCTGATTATACTGGGTAAGGGTGAAGGCCAGAGGGATGTCGGTTGCTGAGGGATTAGGGTTAATAGTCACATTAGATTTGGGAAAGGATTTGGGTTGGGAGGGATGGTGTGCGGCTGAGTGGACAAAATGGGCTTGAGGGGAATGGGCCAAATGAGGGTTATTGGGCTTTGGGTTCCTGGGCTTGTAGCCAGGTGGGAACCCATGAAGCTTAAAGCACTTCTCTCTTGTGTGGCCAGAGAGATTACAGTAGGTGCAGATGGGCCGTTGACGCCGCTGAGTCGTGTCAGCCATGGACGCCGGAGCTTGATCGGCGTTGGTGACAGAGCCCATAAAAGGGGTTTCTGGAGCAGCAATAGCAGGTAAAGAAACAGAGATCTGGCGTTGATGTTCTTCCTGAATCACCATGGAAACACCTTTGCAAGAGAGGGCAAAGGATCGATCAACAGGATCTGAGCGCGGGCAGCAGAGAAGGAGTCATTGAGCCCAATCAAAAATTGAATGACATGATCTTGATCCCTACGATTGTTCATATCGCGAAGAGCACCACATGAACAGTGAGGGAGAGGAAGATACTCTTGAAGCTCATCCCAGAAAACCTTCAGTTTGCCATAGTAGCTATTGATATCAAGAGAACCTTGACGCAGAGAAGCAATTTGTTGTTTGAGCTGAAAAATTCGAGGACCATTGGCCTGAGTGTATCGAGTTTTCAGGTCAGCCCACACTTCAAAGGCATTGGAAAAATATAGAAGGCTGTCGGAGATATCCTTTGAAACGAAATTTAATATCCAAGAAATAACCATGGAATTACAACGATTCCAACAAGAAAAAAGAAGATCTGAAGGGGGAGGTCGAGGTAGAGAACCATCAACGAAAATAAGCTTGTTCTTGGCTATAAGAGCCAGAAGCATGGCGCGATTCCAGGAATTATAATTGGAACCAGAAAGAGGTGTGGCTACAAGAATCAAACCAGGATGGTCACCTCCCTGTAAGAAATAAGGACTGGAAGAGTCTTCCATGGAGGAAGAACTTCCAGAGGAAGAATCCATAGGAGGGGGACGTGCAGCGTTGTTGTTGCCACGAGCCATGGAAAAAGGCAAGGGCTAAACAAATACATCTGATACCATATTAGTTTAGAGAAAAGATATGTGAAAATAAAACTGAATATTCATCTTCATTCAAAGTCAGGAAAAAGGTGTACAAGGGAGCTCACTACTTATAACAAGAAATATAACAGAATGCTAAAAGAGTGCTAACACACGCGTGGGCCAGCCTGGTACCTAAAGGCACCCAATTAGTTACAACAGCAAAAGAAAATAGAAAAATAGCTATAAAGGAAAATACAATATTAATAGCACTAAAGATAGAGTGTGGGAAAACATACAAGTTTCTAATTCAAAATAGAGTAGTAGAGACTTGCTACTTACCTAGCGTTTGCCCACTCCCCTACCCAACCAAAACCATGATGTGCTCTGAAACAATTTTAAAACAATCAAAAGAAAAAGCCAAAAGGACTAGAGTTAGCTTATATATAAAGTAAATAAACTGACGATTAAAGAAAGCTTTTCACTCGGGTAGCAAGGAGCTAGTTGCCAAAAAGCTAGACATCTTACTTGGATGTGTTTTTGGCAATCGGGACCAACCAATGTACTGTTTTCTCCATCTCATCTTTGATATCTGCTACAGTTAGCTGCAAGAATCAGTCAGCAACCATGAGGAAAGAGCAAAAAAAAAAAAACAAAATGTAATTTAGGTGATTTTCTTCTTTGGTTGGAAGTGGAAAACTGAAAGCACAATAAAATTTATTTTTCAAAATTTGTTAAGCATTTTCCTCAGCATTTTAATTAGGTATGGTATTTGCATGTTAACCATGTAGGAATTTACGAACGCAAGTCTTATGGGTGAAGGAAGTACTCGTTGATGAAATCAAGGGCATTAATTGAGGACTGATCACTACAGATGACTAATTGATGCTGACGAGGAGGTTAATTGAGGAGTTATTGATTAATAGGAAAAGGAAAATACCCTAACTTAAAAACCACAACTAGCGACTGTAGTTGCATATTGATTAATAGATTAACTATTTTAAAATTGATACATTCTTCCCATCAGTTGTGACTAGAGGCAAAATGTATTAATCTAAAGCCTTTCTATCCCTATTCTAAATTTTCCGGAACTTTTTTTTTAAGCAAAAATAATAGAAAAGTATTAGCAGATAATCATACCTCTTCTTCAACATGAAAAGAAGGTAATTTGGAACGCAGAGATGATTTTATATTAGGAGGCAAGCTTTGATATAATGCATCCCTTGTATTTGCAGGCATAGAACTGGATCTGGCTACCTGACAACATCCCTTGTTCCGCTCCTTATTTATGCCTTTTCGCACCGGCGATCACTCCCTGCCCTCATCAGCGCCCGGGATGTTATATGCCCATAACGGAAGATCTCCATAGTTAAGCGTGCTTGACTTGCAGTAATTCTGAGATGGGTGACCTCTTGGAAAGTTCTCCCGAAAAGTGTGCGAGTGAGGACAAAACACGCTGAAAAGTCTCTTATTAGTGTGTAGGGATAGTCATTGATGTTTGAAGTGGCCAAGCGTTACAAGAGGTATAAGAGCAGGCCTCTCTTCCAGTACGGTGTGGTTCGAGGACGAACCAGGCAGAAACTCGTGGGCATGTGACATCTCGGGCGCTGACGAGGGCGGGGAATGATCGCCAGTGTGCAAGGGCACAGACAAGGAGCGGCTCCTGGCAGGCTTCCAGCGGTGGGGGTACATGAATGAATCGAATACACACCTGAAAGAGAGGGATTCCAAGGACTATGCAAGTATTGTACTCCACAGTTTGGGATAAATTATAAGAATTAATTGATACTACCTAGACTAATAAGATGCATTTATTTTTTGGTAGCTCATAACTGAAGAACCCAATAGTTAAGAGTGCTTGACTTGCAGTAATTCTGGGATGGTGACCTCTTGGGAAGTTTTCTCGGGAAGTGTGCGACTGAGGACAAAGCACGCTGAAAAGTCTCATGTTAGTGTGGGGATAGTCATTGATGCTTGGAGCGGTCAGGCGTTACATTTGGCCTTAAAAGGCTAAACCTGTGTTTAAATAGCAGTCTGGCCTGGCTTGTTACCTGTTATGAGTATAATTATCGGCATGTGGCCTGACTTATTTACAAAAAAATAAAAGTCTGGCTTAGCCTGTTAGGCTTTAAAAAATAAAATAAAATAAAATTATCCACTGATAATTCTGCAAAGATTCATAGATTCAATGTATATCCAAACAGGAGAATATAGACCAAAATCATTCAAAAGGTTTGCTTAACCAATAAACTAAAGTATTATAAAATTCTGCATATCCAAAAGAACAAAAGACTACAAATTCTGCATAAACATACTCATATCAACAATTTAATATATTGTGATGTTGCCTCCTCCTACATAAAAACAAAAAAACAAAAAACAAGTCAGATTTTTTTGGACATTCAATTATAATATCATAATATATAAAATTTTAAATTAAGTGAATTAATACCTTTTGTTTTTTCTTTATGCCATACTTATTACGTAACCAATATACACCGCAAATTAATGCTTGAACTGTATTTTCAGCCAAACTTGCTCGATAAGCATCAATGACTCTTCCTCCAGCACTAAATGTCGATTCAGATACGACTGTAGAGACTAGTACAGCTAATATATCCTTTACCATTTTTGATAAAGTCATATACTTCATGTTATTGCTCTTCCACCATTCCAATGCATCAAATTAAAGATGAGAATTATCCTCACTTATATAAACATTATCTTCAAGATAACACTTCAACTCTGACTTAACTGAATGAGTAGATTTCCTTGCACGTATCATGCTCATGAGTTGAGCAAACCCAGATTCAAAATCTTGTGAAACTTCAATTGAGGGAGAAAAAGATGAAGATCCTCACCCTAGTTTTGACATCTATATTAGAGAAAGGTTCTTGCAAATAATCATTGCAAATGCCTTCTAAAACTTGACACACATTTTCTATGTTAACTTTGGCATCAAATTCGGATTTGTAAATAAGTGAGAAACAAAGGCTCACCGTTTCTAATTTACATCTTGGGTCCAAAACACTAGCAATGTCCATCAATAAATTGCATTCCCCTCAATATTTATCAAATTTCTCTTTCATAAACCTTGTCATTCCTATCATGAAATCAGAACTATCTTCAGCTGTTTTATCAATCACTACTTTGACCATATAAATGTTGCGACTCAGCAAGTGCACCGATCATTAAGTAATAAAGTTGTACCGGAGTACAAGATCGTTCCCATGAGGATCGAATTTCAAACACTAGTTCGCTATTCGCAGTTTAGTTGGACAATCAAAGTTGAGATGAAGAGAATTGAAATTAAAAACAATTAATAACATGCAAATTAAAATTCAGAATTAAAAAGTAATTGAAAAGTTGATTGATTTAAAGATTAAAAACAAGTGTAGTTAGGATTTCGACTTCCCCCAATATCCTCGTTATGCTATAAATTAAATGGTCAAGAATCCGTTCTTAAAATATTGTCAATCAATTCTTTCTAAGTTAATTAAGGCTCAATTCCTTGTTACTCTAAATCTATGTGATCTTGAAAGAACTCTTGTTCCCCGATTATTCCCTAAGAAAACATGCATTAAGATCAAGAATTTAAAGATTGCACAATTACCCTATGTCTATCCCTAGATCACAAGGATTGTGATAAATTTATCAAGTCAGAGTTCATGCACCAACATCCCTATTATCATACAATTCCCCTAAATTAATCTATACGGAGCAAACTCATAGAAAGCATTAAAGACAGATAAATTTATTCAATTATAAAAAGAAAAGAATTCAAAGACAATTTAATTCATAAACATAAATATTCAATTGGGTTTCATATACCCCTAACTACATAAAGCTTTAGCCTAGCATACTGAATTCAAAAGCAATAATAAAGAAAAGAGAACCCCAAGCCTCCATTGGTGTGATGTCGACTTGATTCCTAGGTGCTCCAACGCTCCGTAACAGGATTTCTCCTTCAGGTCTCTGTGTAATTCTGTGAATTGGTGTCTTTCATTGACCCTCAACTTCCTTATTTATAACCATTGAAGCCATATCTTTTAATTCTCCATCCAATCTCTCTATAAATCTTATCAATTCTCAAATCAAATCTTGATTTGTTTCCTTTTTCTCTAAGATTATGAAGATTGGGCTGATTGGGCTCGTGTTGGGCGCTCAAGCGCGCTACAGGGCACTTGAGCGTGCTCCTACGCGTTAAATTCTCATTCTTTCCTGCCCTTTAGCGCTCGAACGGCCAGTTGGGCGCTTGAGCGTGCTGTTGGGCGCTTGAGTGCCCTAAATTGCTCAATTTAGCTTCTTTTCATGTCTGGACGCGCTCGAGCGTCCATTCTGTGAGATTGAGCGTGATCTTCTGGCCCTTGACTTGTACTATTTTGGCTTCCTTTGGTTCATATTGAGCTGCAACTCCTTGTTGTGATTTCTTCATCACTTCTTAGCATCAAATCCTTTGGATTTACCTTCAAAATGAGTAAGATATCAACACATTAGCTCAATTTCCTAACTTATGGTTTATATGTTGTAAAACCTTGAATTCCATGCACTCTACTATATATTTCTCATATAATTTAGCCTAAAAACATGATAAACCAAATGTTATCAATAAACTTCCGGAAGATATAAGTTTGTTGTAGGATAATCATTACCTGATATGATATTAGTAGCATAAGAGAAAACTTTTAATAAATGACATACCTTATCAACCTTTTCCCACTCTTTAGTAGACGGCAAGCAATTTTACAATGGTTGCATACTGTTGTAAGCCCAACATTGGGGATGTCCACTTCATGAAAGTCATCCCACACCTTTGATGTTTTTCGCCTCTTATTTGTGGTACTTGCATCTGCATCTTGTGTTAGTGGTTCTTGTCCTTAAACATCAACATTATTCCCTTCATGTGAATTAGAGGCCATTTACTTAGTTTGATAAAGAAACAACACAAATAAATCAAAATCAATGAGTGGAAAGTCCAACAAAGATGAAGACTATAGACTTGAATGCTCGCTTTAGCATAGCAAGACACTGCAATTAAAATTTATATGTACAATAGTGACAAGATAATGAGCCAAAAAAAGAATAACAAATTAGGATACATCCAAAATTTATAAAATCCAAAATTATTTCTATTCAATCATTGTTACATTTAATGTTGGATCCTTGTTTTGTGCTTTCCCTATACCCAACTAATATGTTTATTGGTTACATGCTTTGGACTTGTCCCTCTATAGCAATAATGATTAAATTATAAGCTTTCATAGACTTCAGTGTATTTTCCTTTTAACTATATTGAGATTAAACTATATATATATATATATATATATCGATGCCAAGTTGCCAACAAGCCTATCTCCACGCCGCTTCAGAGCAATCGAGAGACACAGCTCTCCACAAGCATAGAGATGCTAAAAGCAAACACAGTTAGAAAGTTGTAAATAAATTGCCCAGGGAGATCAAAACCATTCTTTAATGTTAAAGGCAAACTTCCTAACAGACTATAATATAATTCAAGAATCAACATACTTCCTCATTTCTATATTTATTTGGACATAGAGACATACTCATAGAAAGGAAGGAAGAAACAAACAAAGAGATTACTAGTCTATATTTTGTTTTCCATCGTTAGGCAGCATAGAAGATAACATGTTCCTTTTTAATTATGCCAGTACAAAGATTAAAAACATGTGCTCTCATCTGTTATTTATTTATTTAAACTTCTAAAATTTTGAATCAATGGAAAACAAGAAGAATCCCCTAAAGAAAAACAATAAATATAAGGTGAAAATGGAAGCAACTTAGCAAAGGATGACAACAAACAGTGGCAGCAAGTGATCACAATCATAAAATTCATTCGAGATCTTTCACAGCAGAGATTAGTGGGGATACGATGGCAGCAAGAGCAGTGGCCGATAAGATTGAACCAATAGGTTGGGTAAAAGGAAAAACCCAAAATAAATATGGTTAGGGTTTCAAAAAATCCAAACCTTAAATGAGATTGACTCCACAACTACAATGATGTCAAACCAGGTGGTGGGTTATGAGTCTTGTGACTATACTAGCTCTATGGACAGCTCAAAGTGCCTCGAATAAGGAAGGGTCGAAATAGAGAGAAATATGTTGGGTCTGCGTTTGTTGGGCTAGGGACGTTGAGAAATATGTTGAGGAGAAAGAGAACAGAGAGGGACTTTTGAATAACTAGTATAAAAAAAAAAGTTAACTTAGCAGAGATCATGCATGTGTTGGAGGCACAAACACCGATAAAGATTGTTTATCATCCACCATTCTCGAAGCCACCAGACAAATGTGTTTCACAAAACATGTTTTTTTATGCAAAGTCAAATTTGAGGGGGAGTGTTAGAAATCAAATTCAACTTTGTTTTTTAACTTGCTATTGTTAGTCTAGAAAAATGAAGAAGCTATAAGAGGCTGCTATCTACCATCTACTACAAGAACCGATACCTTTCTTTATGGATTACCGACAAATAAAAAAAAATGAAAAGAAGACAATTTGGAAAAGTCGGTTGATGAAAGTTGTAGCAAAGTAAAGAGAAGTCTAAGTAGCAAAAGTTTAGAATATTATAGGGCCAGCCTTTCATATGGAGCCTGAAGCCTTTTAACTAATTGGACTTTTATATGAGTACAGGTATGAGCCCAATAATTGAAAAAGGCAGGCCAGGCCAGGCCGATAGAGGCTAGGCCTCTGGCCTTATTGTAACCCCTAACTATAATTCTAGATAGTTGATATGCGTCTAGCATATGATGCTTTCTAAGCTAAAAGAAGTAAGGAATTAATCATAAATGAGTGAAAATGGTTCATAAATGTCAGAAACATTGATTATTCATTCTCAGTCATTCTCTCACTCAAATTATTCATTTTGATAGCAGGAAGCACCAGAAAAGAAGTAAAAAGTGAGAATAAAAAATGCAGTCTCGCGCGATCCGCCCAGTGAATGGCGCGGATCGCGCCATTTCACTTGTTTCTTACTATTTTGCCGTGCGATCCGTGCGAGTGTGGCGCAATCTGCGCAGGCGATATTTAACTCTCTTAATCTGATGCGAATTGCACTGAATAAGGCCCAATTTGAGGGTAATTTTGGAAGATGGTTTTCCTAAACCTAATAAAAAGATCATAAACGCAGGAAGAGAGGACTTTTTGGCGGAGGAAAAGAAAGATAACAAAGAAGAGAGAGAGAATTCTTGGGAGTTCTTGGAGCGTTTGAAGAATCTCAAGATCAAGATTGAGGATCGTCATCCTATTCTTCATCATTAGGTTCTGAATTTTATTTTCTTTTACATTGAATTCGTCA
The DNA here is from genome assembly GCF_033153095.1 of Gastrolobium bilobum. Taxonomy (NCBI): domain Eukaryota; kingdom Viridiplantae; phylum Streptophyta; class Magnoliopsida; order Fabales; family Fabaceae; genus Gastrolobium; species Gastrolobium bilobum. The sequence goes on from NW_026900061.1 coordinate 90,013, forward strand.
GACATGAATATGTCTGGCTAGTTTCTATTATTGTGGTAAGGGTCACAACCTTTAATGTGAATCCCTTGTAGTTTGGTTAAATTTATGTTTATTTATTTAAATTGAATTTTTCTTGCCTTGTTCTTCATCTCATAATTCTTTTAGAACCAATCAATCTATTAGGATTTCGAGGGTTAGGGTTTTCAATAGGGATATTTCGATTCTAATTCCTGACAAAGGGTAGGATAACTGTTCATGTATGCGCTAGGGATAGGCTATATGAATCACAAACGTTAAAGGTTCTCTGATTCTAAAGCTTAACTTGAAAAGGGATTTCTAAGTAGGGGTGTTCTTGGCGTCGGATCTGAGTCCAATGGCCTTTATCAGCTTTCCACTTTTGTTCCAGTGTGCTCTGTTGTGGATTCTCCGCTTACTATCCACGCTTAGTTGGGTCATCCAAATCTTGCTAAGCTCCAAAAGATGGTCCCACGTTTCTCAAATTTATCTAGTTTGTCTTGTGAATCGTGTCAGTTAGGGAAACACACTCGTAGTTCGTTTCCCGATCGTGTCAGTCGTCAGTCTTCGTCTCCTTTTGCTTTAGTTCATTCAGATATTTGGAGTCCTAGTCGTACCGTTTCCACTATGGGGTACAGATATTTTGTAACTTTCATTGATGATTATTCTCGATGTACTTGGTTATTTTTAATGAAAAATCGGTTTGAATTGTTTTCTATTTTTAACAAGTTCTTTAATGAAATCCTTACTCAATTTGGTGTTTCGATTCGCATTTTTCGAAGTGATAATGCTCGTGAATATTTGTCTCATCAATTTCAAACCTTCTTTGAATCTCACGGCATCCTTCACCAGACATCATGTTCACACACCCCTCAACAAAATGGGGTTGTTGAACGCAAGAACCGTCACCTAATTGAGACTACTCGGACACTTTTGTTACATGGTCATATCCCATTCCAGTATTGGGGCGATGCTGTCCTCACAGGTCACAGCTTGTTTTCTCATTAATCGGATGCCTTCCTCCGTACTTAATAACCAGGTACCACATTCTGTGTTGTTTCCCCATCAACCTTTGTACCCACTCACTCCTCACATCTTTGGTTCTACTTGTTTTGTCCACAATCTCAGTCTTGGTCTTGACAAGTTATCTGTTAAGTCACATAAGTGTATTTTTCTGGGTTACCCTCGCTCACAAAGGGTTATCGTGGTTATTCTCCCAGTCTTTGTCGTTACTTTGTCTCGACGGATGTTACATTCTTTGAGTCTATCCCATTATTTGACTCTTCCTCCTTTCCCAGTGATTTTGTGGCTCCTCAGCTACCTTTACCCCCTGTTTCAGTTCAATATATACCTTCACCATCTCCTTCTTTAGATGTCCCCGTCCCTGTTACCGCCCCTGTTCCCCCCTCCAGGTCTGCCATCGTCGGCACCGTCCACCTGTTCCCTAGGACCCTGCCCCCAAAGACCCTGCACCTATTGTTATTGAGGCTCCTGTGGACTCACTTCCGTCATCATCTCCTCCGACAGCTCCGATCCTTCCGTCTGACATTGATGTATCCATTGCACTCCGAAAAGGTACTCGTGATTCTCGTCCCCCTCCCAGGTATTTAATAAATTTGAGTTATCATCGTCTTTCACCATCCCATTTTGCTTGTTTCTCTTCTCTTTCTTCTGTATCTGTTCCTAAGATTACAGGTGAGGCGTTATCACATTCTGGATGGCGACATGCTATGATTGATGAGATGAGTGCACTTCAGAGCAGTGGTACCTGGGATCTGGTTCCCCTTCCCTCTGGGAAGCCTGTTGTTGGCTGTCGATGGATATACACGGTTAAAGTCGGTCCTGATGGTCAGGTAGACCGTCTCAAGGCCCGCTTGGTGGCTAAAGGTTATACTCAGATATTTGGCCTTGACTATGGTGACACATTTTCTCCCGTGGCGAAAATGACTTATGTTCGCCTCTTTATTACTATGGCAGCCATTCATCACTGGCCTATGTATCAGCTGGACATCAAGAATGCTTTCCTCCATGGTGATCTGCGGGAAGAGGTTTATATGGAGCAACCTCCTGGGTTTGTTGCTCAGGGGGAGTCTAACCTAGTTTGTCGTCTCCAAAAATCCTTGTATGGTCTCAAGCAGTCTCCCCGGGCTTGGTTTGGAAGGTTTAGCACTGTTGTACAGCAATTTGGCATGACTCAAAATGAAGCTGATCACTCAGTCTTTTATAGTCACTCTGATTCAGGTTCTATTTATTTAGTAGTATATGTTGATGATATCGTCATTACAGGTAATCATACTCATGGCATAACTCAGATAAAACAACATTTGTGCCATCATTTTCAAACAAAGGACCTTGGAAGACTCCGATATTTCTTAGGGATAGAAGTGGCCCAATCCAAAGATGGCATTGTACTATCACAGAGAAAATATGCTACGGATATTCTTGAGGAGACAACACTGTTGAATGCTAAGCCCGTCGATACTCCTATGGATCCAAATGTCAAGCTTTTGCCAAATCAGGGGGAGCTATTTTCTGATCCAGAAAGGTATAGAAGATTGGTTGGGAAACTGAACTATCTCACAGTTACTCGACCAGACATTTCCTTTTCAGTCAGTGTAGTAAGTCAGTTCTTGAATTCTCCTTGTGAAGATCACTGGAATGCAGTAATTCGTGTCCTCAAGTACATCAAAAATGCTCCTGGCAAAGGTCTTCTCTATGAAAACAAGGGTCATACCAGAGTTGTAGGATACTCAGATGCTGATTGGGCAGGTTCTCCTATTGATAGAAGATCTACCTCTGGGTATTGTGTATTCGTTGGAGATAACTTGATTTCCTGGAGATGTAAGAAACAAAGTGTAGTTGCTAGATCAAGTGCTGAAGCAGAATATCGCTCCATGGCCACAGCTACCTGTGAACTTATCTGGTTAAAACAACTACTGAAAGAACTCAAGTTTGGAGACACTGGCCCAATATCTCTCATTTGTGATAATCAAGCTACTTTGCATATTGCTTCAAATCCAGTGTTTCATGAAAGGACTAAGCACATTGAGATAGATTGTCATTTCCTTAGAGAAAATGTTCTCTCAGGAGATATAGTCACTCGTTTTGTCAACTCCAATGATCAATTAGCTGATGTATTCACTAAGTCTTTGAGAGGACCTAGGATAGACCAGATATGTAACAAGTTTGGTGCATACGATCTATATGCTCCAGCTTGAGAGGGAGTGTTACTGTAAATAGTATAGAAGTCCCACATTGTGTATATGTCGTTGTATTTCTTATTTGGTTTAATATATAAATGAAATCTCCTTCGTGTAGTTGATACAAGGATTACAATGAATACCTCTTGTCTCTTCATAATTAACAATGGGTTTAGTGCTAGAGTAGGAGATCGTGAGATGACCAAAAACTGAGAAGACATGCATAGAAAATTGTAGAACCTGTGCTAGAGAGGTGGGTGTTAGGACAACCAGCCCCATCAGCATTAGAGAAGGAAAATTTAACAGCAGATCCATGAAAAGTGGATGTCATTGGCTCAAATCACAACAGAAGAGATGTAAAGACGTGTAATGGTGGAATATTGAAGAGCATGTGCCAGTTGACGAAAGAGTAGGATTGGCTAGTTAAGAACCTTTTGTTGGAGAGGACTTGGATCCTGTAATGGGAGTAGAAGCTGACTTGGAGTGCAATGTTTAAATAATGGAGATAATAAAATTAGCAAGTGATATGTCAGTAGAGCTTGTTAATAAAACATAATCCACATAGAGCAATAAGACCATTACACTGTGACAGGAGTTGTAGGCAAACATAGATATTAGAGTTGTTACTGTGAAAGGTATGTTTAATGAGCTTGTTTGAGACCATAAAATACTTTATAAAGCTTACAGATATGAGAAGGAAACTGAGAAATCACAAACCCACATCATCAGAACAAACACCAAGCAAAAAAAACTAATTTTCCGTAATAAGAAACAATGGGGACTAGCTCCTTACAGTCAGATATTGCCTCTGTGAAAACAGAAAAATGAAAAGAAAAAAGAAGATAAATCAAGAGGTCTGCAGAAATACATAACCTCTGGCCCAAACCCATTCTCTTTTACTCTCCATTCTTGCTTCCCCCCTCCTCTCTGTCCCTGCCCTCCTTTATTTCCTATCCATTTCCTTTTCTTGCTTTCATTGCCGTCTGCCATGTGTGTTGGTAATTACAGTGCAGATTCACCTTTCACATTTTGCCTACACGAGGGAATGATTCCCTGCTACCACATCCATCTTTCCTTAATATACACTCTAGATATTAGTGGTTGTACTGTCTATCACAGTATCACATTCTTAACGTCCAGTTGATAAATGAACCAACCGTACAAAACATCATGAGCAAGTAAAAGGAGAACAATAGCATGAAGAAGAGGAATTATTATATTCCTTGAAAGTAGTACAACCTTGAATTTAGTGTTTCATGAGAGAGGACAAAGCACAATGAGATAGATTGTCGTTTTATTAAAGAGATCTTATGTATAGACACCACCACTCACTTGACTAATTCAAGTGACCAATTGGTGGATGTTTTCACTAAGTCTTTGAGAAATCCTCGGATAATTTACATATGTAAAAGTTTAGTGCATAAGATCTATATGCTCTGGCTCGAGGGAGAGTGTTGGAAAGTATGTAAATAGTGTTTAGATTCATTATATAGGCTAACTGAATCATGTAATTATGGTAATTAAGATATTTGTCTTTGAATTTATTACTTTTTCGTCCGTATAATTCAGCCTCTGTTGTGTAGTTAGATACATGGATTTCATCAAATGTCTCTCGTTTTCACTTTAACAAAATTCAATAACATAATTGTTATCTTGAACAAACTTATGGATAAACATGATCAAATTAAAGTGGGGACCATAAAGAGCATATGTAATAGTTCGGGAACTAACGTAAGAAAATGGCCATTAGCCCATTATAAGTTGAAAAACGTGCAAGACATATCAGACATCAGTTCTTCTACTTTCTGTTTTCATATGAGTTTCGCAACAATTCTTGAGGCAGAAATCTGTCCCAACTTTCTGCTTTTGATGGGGACTGAATTTGTTCAAATTAGTTTCTTTGTATATATTATTTTTTATGCAGTACACTGTTATTATATTAAACATTCACCATTTAGAATTCGGACTGACACTGTAATGGCACAAAAAGTCCATTTGAATAGCATAATTACAAAAATAACTAAGCTTTTGTTCATGATACAGGGATTGACAAAAAATGGTTCTAGTGATTTTTTGCTTCCAGGTGACAATTATCCTCACTGGTTAGCCTATAAAGATGAAGGACACTCAGTACTTTTTCAAGTGCCTGAGGATGGTGATTGTCGCATGAAGGGAATGGCTTTGAGTGTTGTTTATTCCTCTACCCCTGAAAACATGGGAACTGAATGCCTTGTTAGTGTCTTGATCATTAATTACACAAAGTGCACCATCGTGATATACAAGCGAGACACAGTAATGTCCTTTAATGATGAAGATTGGCAGGGTGTATTATCAAATCTAGGACCTGGTGACAATGTCAAGATTTTTGTAGCTTTTGGACATGGATTGACTGTTAGGGAGACAGCTGTCTATCTAATATATGGCCAGTCAATTACTGTGGAAATTGAGCCATCAATTAATGTGGAAATTGAGCCATCAATTAATGTGAAAATTGAGCCATCACCTGAATTGAACATACAACCATCACCAAACATGAAAATGGAGACATCACCGAAGACAAATAAAAGTTTCTTTACAGTACTTACAAAGAAAATGGGAGAATGTTTATGCATGAATCAGAATTGAGGTTTCAACAATTTAAGAGCATGCCATTGTCATAATATAGGATCCTTTGTTTTTCATGATTTGCATTATTTTTCTGGGATGGAGGAGGGGCAGTGTTATGTTGTACATACAAGAAGGAGAATTCAAGTGGTAATTATTTGTTTCAATTAATAAGATTTTGAAAATCTCATTATTCTTGATCTCATGATTGCTTGACAAGACAAGGTGTGATACAATCGTTAGGAAAATATCTGGTGGAATACAGATATTCGAAGTCGCTCACAAGTTTGTGGTAACTTCTCTGTTGGTATTGGCTGATAATGGAAGAGGGTAAACAAGACCATGTTTGGCATTTGGTAAGTATATTTTGTTGTCTTGTGAGGACCAACAATGACTTCGGATCTTTGGGTAGCACCATAAATTTATATTGCCACCATCTTAATGCTTGAGAAATTGGAGCAGCTTAATACAAGACAATATTAATGTGCTACTGCAGATAAGGTTGCTGGGTATTAGGTTATTGCAGTTTTATCTGTGTGAAGTTGAAAAGAGTGAAGAAACTGATTCTGATGGAATTTCTCATGTGAATAGTAATGTATGCACACAGGTTTATTTAATTCTATATAATTTATAGCAAATTGAGAAGATGTAGTCAATTTCAAGCCCTATTACCATTGCCTAACTCTTATTTAGTATGTGTTTATTACCTTTCTAATCGCTGCAGTGTTATTCAATAATGGATAGTAATTAGTTGTGATGAACGTTCTCTTTTATGCGTCCAAACACAGCTTAAAGCTCAAAATATGAAACATAGTGGGAACAGGAATGGACCTTCGGATCTGATTCTACAAGAGTATTAAAGATAAGAAGGAAAATATAATAATCAGTATCCACCACTATTACAAATAAGCTATCTAAGACTGCAAATTTTCATCTGAAGACTTTTAAAAATCAAACTGTAATTATCCCTAACTTGCAATCTATGCTCTGATAATCAATACCCACTGCTACTAATAGTATAAAAGGTAAAATTCTCTACGCAATATAGGTTATACCTCATTTGGCACTCTGGAAAATCATGATATAATCGTAAAATCTATAATTGTATTTACTACTAACTTGAAGGTGCATGTACAAATCTACTATTCTTTCATGATGTTGTCATTGATGTTGCTTCCTTCTTTAGAGTTGTTTGTACTCGCATATACAATAGATGTTAAAAAGCTATTTCTCTAAAACTCGATGCAATATGTACCCAAAAACACTAATTGCAGTTTCCTTTATGTTAAAAATGGATACAAGCTTACAACTTTATTGTATTATCTTAGTCGGATATGAACCCAAGCCCTTCATTCCTTTGGCTAGTTTGGAAGCTTTATACTTTGGCTAAGTTGAAAGGGGGGCTTCTAGGTATTAATTGTGTTTGTTTATCCGAGGAAACTCCCAAATCTGTGCTTGATAAATTTGGCCATGGAATCATTACTTGTTGATAATACAAAAACCACATCTTACCTTAGTCTTTAAAAATCGCAAATGTTGACTATATTAGTCCTTAGACTCCAGACATATTATTCTTTGAGAATGACTAATATGGCCAATATTTGGGCTTCTTAGGGACGAAATTGATATTATTCTTTAGGATTTTACTTCACCTTGTTTTATTTGCAGCCCAGATTTTTTTCTCACTTTTTCATTTTATTTTTTTGGAGTAAAAAGGGAGACGAGACCAAACTAATGATGATGTACTAATAAAGTAGGGAGAAAATTAGATAAATTGTACTTTCCTCTCTTAAGAGATGCTCAAATTATATTGTTTCTCTCTTCTATTTTGAAAAATACAATCTATTCCCCCAGTGATTGTTGTGTGTCATATTATTGTTCCTTTTTAGTGTGAAGAAGAAGCCTATTATGAATAATTTATCTCTATCTCTTTCTTTACGACTCTCATCATTAGCTACTAGTTTTGAACCCTTACTATTAAGACTAGTGATATGTAGTTTTGTACACTTGTAGAGTCCTCCATGAATGTACAATAATTTTTTGCTCTAAACCTGCACTAAATTACTCAAAATTAGACTCACTTTAGCGAACAAAGCAATGACATGACATAGGTACAAAATTAATGTGAACAAGTCACCAGGCTTGGTAGGGGAAAAACGGCATAATGAATAAGTTGGCCCATACGAGTAAATTCCTTTTTATCGAACCAAGCCCAAATTAACAGGCCTGTTCAAAACGGGTCCAACCTTGTAGGCCCAATTGCGTACGAAGTAAGTGGATCCCACAGCGTGTACATTAATCATTATCAAAGAAAAGAGTTACAACTTACAAGGCCTCTGTTCCATCATCCACAACGGGGTCTTAGAGAGTAGAGTCACAATTTCAATGGCCGCAGAAATTTGTGGCAGGTCTCTACTCTTATCCGTTAAAACCCAAACATTCCTCCATGCTCAACGAACCAGAGCAACAACGAGAACAAGCACTACGAGATTCCACTCATCCAAATCTCCTCTTTATTCTCGCTCTTCAAATGCCTCCACCTTTCGCCACGGCGGCGCCTCCGTCTTCTGCCGTGTTGCTAGCACCGAGACACTCTCCGACTTCGAATCCGCCGTCAAAGCTGGCAAGGATCGTCTATCTAAGGTAAAGGCTAATGTTTCCTAGTTTTCCTAATTGTTCGATTGCTTGAAACTTTGTGGTTTGGATTTCAGGTGCCGGTGTCTAATATAAGGAACTTTAGCATCATTGCTCATATTGACCATGGGAAATCCACCTTGGCGGATAAGTTGCTTCAGGTCACTGGCACTGTGCACCAGCGAGACATGAAGGATCAGTTCCTCGATAACATGGATTTGGAGAGAGAAAGAGGCATCACTATTAAGCTGCAGGTTCTCATTCTATTTTTCCTAATTCCTTATTATATCAGTATTTGAGTTTGTTTTCTTGTGTTTGGGTACGACACTGTGTAAATCGAAGGTAATAGAATGTTCTCATTCTATTAATTTTTTTATGACTTCTGTCTAATTTTCAATCCGTTGTTGAGAAATAGTTCTTTTAGAGTAAAAATTGTTCATTATTTTTTGTACGTAAAGTCAAGTTGCAGGCTGAGGTGATACAATTAACTAATTTAAAATTATGCATAACTAATTTTAGTAATATATTACTAAGGTGGTACCATCAACTAAAATTAGTTATACATAACTTTAAATTAGTTAGCTTGTACCATCCTAATCTGCAACTTTACACTATCTATAAAAGTTAATCGAAAAAATTCTTAGTAACATGCTGAAAGTTATACATAAGTCATGAAAAATTACCTTATCTTTCTTCAATATGTTCCAAAATAAAATTTCAATTCTGGGACTGTGTGACTTCATAAGTTGCGTTAGTCTTTCATCTTCAGTGGGTCTCCAATAACTATATAAATCATGTATTGTAAGGGGGAGAGAGGGGCAGAATTACTTGGCCTCTGAAAGTACTGTAAGGGAGGGAGAGGGCGGAACGAACTACTTAGGTATATATAGCTGTAAGTTTTGTCGCCACATAGCTCCTTAAAATCCTATATTTTACTTTAAAATATTTTGAATTAATAATGTAGAATTTATCAACTGCAATTGATAGTAGTTATCTTCTAAAAGATACTAATAAGTTATAAATTATGAATTAGTTTCCTTTGAATACAAAATTGATTTTTTTTCGTCTTAATAAATCTATTACTTTTTACTGAAATTATAAGTGTGACTGAATTTTTATTTGAAAAATTTGGATTGTCGTTTAAAAAAAACTTAATTCTACGTAGCTTCTTTTTAAGTTTAGATCTCTTAATAATTAATATGAATTCATAAGATATTCTAAATGACACCATCCATGGCAAGCAAAATATGGCTTATAAGATAACTACAACAGGATTGGTTTTTTTGAAGACTTCAGGAATTTTTTCTTTAAAACAATAAGTTTAGTCGTTTGGCTTTTAGTAAATAAATATCCCTTGCTATAAAGGCATTGTAAGAGTAATCAGTGAAACATTGCTTGATATTTATTAATGGCTTTCCGACCCCAATTAATTTGGGATAAAGGTGTTGTTGATGTTGATGTTGATGTATAGAAATCCTTAATTCATTCTTAAAAGGACCTTAATTTTTTAGGGGAAATCTCAATGCTAGGGTAGGGGCAAGGGTTGATTGTACTCAACCATCCCCTTGCATTTTTGCAAAGAGCGTTTTGTTTTTTGTTTTTTTTCCTCAAAATTGAACCCGTAACCTTCCGGTCACGAAGGAGCCATCTTACCACTCCAAGGCTTGTCCTCAGCCTTGATTTTTTTTAATAGAAAAATTTAAAAAGGTCGGATGTATATCGTGTTAGCATTTTTTTCGGTTTATAGTACGGTTAACCTTCTCGGTTAATATTAAAACTAAAATTTGCTGCTTGCTGTTTCGGAAGATTCCCCCTCTAAGCATAAAGTTATTCTCTTTATTTAAGCATTATTCCCTCTCTAAGCATAAAGTTACTTTCTTTACATTTAAGCTTGTAGCGCTTGTATGAGTATCATGGAAATTTGTTGAACATGACCGAGAGACTCTTAACATGAAAATTAGTTAGCCATTTTCATTTCCAAAACCTGGTAAGGAGTCTAATTTTGAATTATAGGCTTACCCTTTCCCTAAACCATGATATGGAGGATATGCATTTCCAAATTTTTTTGGCAATGCTCGATTTGATTATGCTGTTCTCAGTGTGTTTGGATTAGCTTATTTTTTTTTTATTAAAAATAACATCAAAGTTTTAATGAGAGAGCTTTTGAAAAAAAAAAATGAAGAGATAATTATTGGATTTAGCGCTTACCACTAAACCAAAAGCTATAGCTATTAGTCAAGGCGCAACTCTTTCTATTTACCCTTACTAGCCCTAGCGCCATAGTTCGATCCACACCGTGCCTTGCCAAGATAGGATGTTGGCTTCACTAACAATCCCTCCCCCCAAACTTGCTTCCGCAAAGTTTCATCCTTGGGAATCAAACCCATGACCTCGATATTAATTGTTGGATTGAGCGCTTACCACTAGGTCAAAACTATAGCTATTAATCAGGGTACAACTCTTTCTGCTTACCTTACTAGTCCATACGTCATGGTTTGATCTGACTCCAACCCACACTGGGCCTTACCAAGTCAAGATGTTGGCTTTACCAAATACCAATAATAATCAAAACCAAACATCTAGTGATTCTAATGTGAGAGATGGATGTCTTTAATTTATATTGTATTGTATTTTTGAAAATATGATTTTCAAGTGTTTTTATTGGAAATTAAAATCTGTGTAATGTTTGAGAAAGCATTTAACTAATTTTGATCATGGCAGGCAGCTCGAATGCGTTATGTGTCTGAAAATGAACCATATTGCTTAAATCTAATAGATACACCGGGGCATGTCGACTTCTCGTATGAGGTATGTGAATCTAGTTATAAATAATGTTATGTGTCTTCATGTTTCAAACTTGGGAGCCACAATCAAATGTAACACCTATATGGACTTGGAATGAAGTAACTAAAACCTTGTCTATGTTATCAAGTAGTAATTTCGAGAATTTATGGGCATGTATAGCATATGTTTATGAAAATAAATTGTTTACAACAAATTGTTTTTTCTATACTGGAAGCTCAAAACAGAGAAAAGTCAATAAATTTGGGTTGTATTCTATTCAGAACATTATCGATATAACAATATGATTATGACTATTCATCTATGGCTAGGTTTCTCGATCACTCGCAGCATGTGAGGGTGCTCTCCTTGTAGTAGATGCTTCTCAGGTAAATTTCTATGTTTTTTTCCCTCTTCTTTCCTTTCTGGCCTTTGTCATGTGAGGGTGCTATTCTTGTAGTAATGTCAGGTTTCTGCTTTGTCACAAAAATTTGTTTTCAAATCACAGGGGGTTGAGGCACAAACACTAGCTAATGTTTATTTGGCTATGGAGAACAACCTAGAAGTTATCCCTGTAAGTATGCCATTCTAATATTCTACTTTTAAATATTATTTATTTTAATTTTAATTTAATGAGATACTTATTATCTTTTATTCATGTTAATTTTTATTAATAAACTCAAATGTATTTTTTTTTTTCCAAAATAAGGGCAGTGCTACATCTTCACACCCACAAAAAATTATAATTATGTGCAATTAATCTGTAAGACTATCTGTAGTGTCAAATCAATGGCACAAAACAGTCGTGTTCTTTTGTGGCCACAAAGTAGTGGCATGAGATTTTCCCTTTTCAAATTGTGGATGGTTTGTTCTTCTATCTGTCTGTTTTTTATATTCACTTTTCTCAAGTTTTAAATTTATGAAATAATATGACCATATATCTAATGCCAAAAGCGCATAAAAAAAGTGGCTAAATAACCTCCAAAAAAAAAAGTGGCTAAACAGAAAGTTAGGATACGATAAAAGAGTAACTTTCCGGTTCTCAATTATAATTTATAATTATCAAAATAACAAAATATTCAACTTCTAGAATAGGGGTCTTAAGCACCCTTTTATAGACTAATTACAAATTAATTCAAAATTCAAAATCTAAAATAAGAAAACTTTCTAAAATAAGAAAATTTCCTAAAATAAATATAATAGTAATTAACTTCTAAAAATAAATAAATAATTATCATTAAATCATTCAAAAAACATCCCAAATCATGCCAAAGTGTTGCTTTCCTTTTCTTGCCAAACAAATCACAATCATATCTGCTGCTTTATTGGGACTTGGATTTGATCGTAATTTGTTATATTTCAAATCATTACTTCTTTCAACAATTGAGCCATACTTATCGGGCCATAACTCTAGTTGACTCTGAGCTTCTTGAATCAATGGTTGGGCCATGTGCAATGGGCAACTATAAGTGCACCAATATGTGTGTTTGTGTAGTAACCCTAGATATTCTGTAACAGGTTTTGAACAAAATAGATCTTCCAGGTGCAGAACCAGATCGAGTTATCAAGGAGATTGAAGAGGTTTGTTTATCAACTTAGATCCTTGATATCATCATACTCTTAATTTTTCTGCGCTAAGGAAAGAGAGTTGTGATCCTTCCCAATTGAAACTTGTTCTCTTTTGGTACCATAATTTATTTGTTCTTTGACTGAAGCATACCTGTACTAATTATTTGTTTAACAATTCTAAAGTCTGACAATTATTAGTTGTTGGAGTGTTATAGTTTACACATCAGGAAGTTTGAAATATGAGAACGTGTTAACTAGGGCTTCCTTGCATGAGCATTGCCTGTTACTTAATTCTTTATTTATGAATTCTTAAATCATGCTTACAGTATTAATAAGAAAATTTCTAAGTTGCATTGATTTCTTATAGGTTGTAGGTCTAGATTGTAACAACGCTATTCTCTGCTCTGCAAAGGTTGGTTATTGTTCTTTTGTGTCCTTTTTTTTTTTTCTAGTTTATGGTTTTGAATGATATACTACTATGGTTATGATACTACACATGCATATATTTTTAGTACATAATGAAGTTACTTTGTTCTGTAGGAAGGAGTAGGCATAATTGATATTCTCAATGCAATTGTTGCAAGAATTCCCCCACCTGCTGATACATCTAAAAGGCCATTGAGGGCTTTAATATTTGATAGGTACTCTTTATTTTTTTGCAAATGTTATTAAACCAATCCATTTGATGATGAAATAAAGAGATTATGTTGCCAATATACTATGTATTCACATGGATTATCGTTTAACATCTGGATGACATTGACACCTAGAATTAATTTTGGTAAGGTCCCTTCAATCTAAAAATGATGACATGGACACCTCAACTGAGACTTGGGTTGACTTCTTTAAATTCAAGGATCTAATTTCTATGTCTAAGGTTCTACTTATACTTAAGCTAATTCTTTTGGCCTGTATTTTTGCTGTCACGTACTTAGCTTAATGTAAGTTCAAGGATCTGCACTTTATGCATCTGGCTAAAATACAATTACCATATATATATATATATATATCCTTCGATGCAATGACTTCCTTACAGTTTTGGAGTACTTACATGCATAAAATTCTGTTAGTATGTATGGCAGATCAAACCTCCCTAGCATGTTGTGTCAGCTAATATTCTTTTACTTGTGGTATTTATCCTTCAGGTACTCATATATATTGTTTCTTTGAATCTTAGTGCAGTTACTATGATCCATACAGAGGTGTTATTGTATACTTTCGAGTTGTAGATGGGACTATAAAGAAAGGTGACAGAGTTTATTTTATGGCTAGTGGGAAGGTAAAGTACCTTTTTCTATTTTATGGTCCCCTGCTTCTGCTAGCAAAGATTTAGTTTGGTGGGAGTGAGCTGTTACTATAGTTGCCCATTCATAATTTCATTCATCAAATTTTCAATGTGACTACGAACAAATTCAAACAAGTTCAAAGTACTCTGTCATTGGTGGAAACTTGATAATTGTAGTGACTACTAATTTTCTCTGAACTAATGGGATTATTAAACTTCAGGATTATTTTGCTGATGAAATTGGAGTTTTGTCTCCCAATCAATTACAAGTTGAAGAATTGTATGCTGGTGAGGTAAAGTAATACTACTGAATGATTTAATTAGCAGGTTGATGTATTTCATGTCTTAAAGTATTTTTGGTTCTTCTCTCCCCTCCTCCTTTCCATCTCTTGTACTATGTGGACACACTCTGAAGCATGGAAACAGATAACAGATAAATGACTGAAAAAGATTGACATAACAAATATAAAGAGACATTATACAAGACATTGATGTATTGTTTCTCCTGAGTAGGTTTTTGTTTGTGCTCACTTTGTGCTGGCTTGACAATTCTGTTTGATGTTGAATTGATTCTTTTGTTGTTTTAATTCTCTAAAGAAAGATAAAAGAAACATTTTTTATTCATTCTGAATATTGAATTGATATCTTGTGTTGTGCTCTAATAGGTGGGCTATCTATCTGCATCTATAAGAACAGTAGCTGATGCTAGAGTGGGTGACACTATTACTCACTATGGAAGAAAGGCAGATAATTCACTCCCTGGATATGAGGAAGCCACTCCTATGGTGTTCTGTGGCCTGTTTCCTGTTGATGCTGACCAGTATTGATCTCTTGTTGCACTCTTCTTTCTTTCTTGAACAAAAGAATTGTATTATTACCCTTGAATGTCTCTGGAATTAATCCTCTTATTTTTGTTCTATTGGCAGATTTCCTGATCTTCGTGATGCACTTGAGAAGCTACAACTCAACGATGCTGCTCTGAAGGTGGGCTTATGCTGATATGCTGGAAAATATTGCTTGTTTTGTTTCTAGAGTTTCGGCAAGGGAACATAATTTGCATTTTTCTGTATATGCTATCATCTGTTAGTTGTAACTTGCTATTTAACATTATGGTTTTTCTTGTTTTAGTTATAATATCTTTCTTTATCGATTATACTTTTCTTTAAACTCTTTGATGTTCAATTTAATTATTCAGTTGCACTTTTGAATTAGGCTTCTTTCATGGGAGAAGCATTCATGCCAAATCTGCCAGGCATAAAGTTTACTCAAATTATACCATGTGGAATCTGCATGCATGGTTTCTCTTGATATCTTGTGTATTATAATACATTTCTTATCTACCCTAAGTTTGGCACAACACAAATTTGTTTCTAAAATATTTTAGTAAGTGCCATTGGTAGGATTAGTAATTAATTATTTGAAGGGTTTATTTTCTTTTCTGGTTTACAGTTTGAACCTGAGACCTCAAGTGCCATGGGATTTGGCTTTAGATGTGGGTTTCTGGGTCTTCTCCACATGGAAATAGTTCAGGTTCGAATTGGTCGAAACATCTCTTTGGCTTTCATAGGAAATGCGTGAATGTTCTTATATGGTTCGAAATTCTGTTAACTTTGGATACCTGGTCTTATCTTTGCTAGTTATTTACATTACAGGAGAGACTTGAGAGAGAATACAATCTGAGCCTGATAACTACTGCTCCAAGTGTTGTATACAAAGTGAACTTTGTAAATGGTGATACTGTAATTTCTTCTCATTCCTAAGCGAACTTTTTATGTAATATTTGCTTTTGGTGAATTATTCATTAAAACTGAATGTCCTCTATTTTTAAGTATTTGTCATATTAATACCATTATTTTGTCAAAACCACAAAATGTTTGAAGGTTGAATGCTCAAATCCATCTTTACTTCCCGAGCCTGGAAAAAGGAAATCAATTGAGGAGCCATTTGTCAAGGTTATTGCTTGCACTTTGTGGTTTTTTATTGTTCCGTTTGTTCAAAAGTGCAGGCAGTTCGGGCTAAACATACTAATTTAGAAGTTAAATATATATATATGTGTGTGTGTATATATATATATATATATATATAAGCTTTACTTGGAATTAATGTGTATAGATTGAGATGCTTACACCAAAGGACTACATTGGTTCGCTTATGGAACTGGGACAAGAGAGAAGAGGGCAGTTCAAAGAAATGAAATTTATAACTGAAAATAGGGCATCGCTCACCTATGAATTACCCCTAGCCGAGGTAATCTCTTGCACTGGTTCTTGTCAATTTACCCGGTAAACTCGTGCCTCTGTTTGACTACTTTTGGCTTTCAAGTATCTGAAGCTCCTTGAATATCAATTTTGTAGATGGTTGGTGATTTCTTTGACCAGTTGAAGTCAAGAAGTAAGGGTTACGCTAGTATGGAGTATAACTTCGTCGGGTAAATATCTCTGAAAGCGTAGTTTATTGATAATAGTCATACGGGATTCTGTTAGCTTACAAGATATTGTTAACTATTGTAAATTTCCCTGCTTAGATGGCGTAATTAAAGTAGTTTTCGTAAATAATTAAATATGAAATCCCCCTAGTTTAGGGATTGTAAATTAATGCAGACTTAGGGTGTGCATGACAAACATTCTATTCTCTGGCACTGTTTCTGAAAAGAAACAATTATTTTCTATTTCTGTGCCTTGGAACAGTTTCTGAGAAAAAAAAATGTGTTTGATAACATGTTCTATTTTTATTCCGAAAATGAGAATTGCGTTTGATAACATAACAAATAATATAATAAAATATAATTCCTATTAAGCATAATTTTTTTTCGAAGTACACTTTCCTTTCTATATGGTGTGGCGGTGGCGGCGGCGGCGGCGATGGTGGTGGTTGTGGTTGTGACAGCAGTGGTTGCGACGATGGTGGTGGTAGTTGGTGGCGGCGGCGGCGGTAATAGTGGCGATGGTGGTGGTGGTGACGACAATGGCTGCGACGACGGTGGTAGTGGTAGTGGTAATGGCATAGTGGTGGTGGTGACAGCAGTGGCTGCGACGATGGTGGTGGTAGTTGGTCGCAGTGGTAGCGATGGTGGTGGCGGCGGCGGCAGCAGCGGCGGTAATGGTGGCGATGGTGACGGCTATGGCTGCGACGATGGTGGTGGTGGTTGGTGGCGGTGGCATGGTGGTGGTGGTGGTGATGTCAGTGGCTACGGCAATCGTGGTGGCGATGGTGGTTGTAATGACACGGTGGTGGTGGTGACGGCAGTGGCTGCGACGATGGTGGTGGTGACAGCAGTGGCTGCAACGACGGTGGTGGTAGTTGGTCGTGGTGGTAGCGACGATGGTGGTGGTGGTGACAGATGTGGCTGCGTCGATGGTGGTGGTGGTTGGTGGCGGTGGTGGTGGTAGTGGTAGTGGTGGCGATGGTGGTTGTAATGACATGGTGGTGGTGGTGACGGTAGTGGCTGCGATGATGGTGGTGGCGTGGTGGTGGCGGTGACATCGTCATGGTGGTGGTGGTGATGAGGCACTAGTGGTACGACGACAGCGGCGACAATGGTAGTGGTGGTCATGTCGAGATGATGGTGATAGTGGTGATGATGGTAGTGGTGGAGAGTAATTGAGAGAGACAAGTGTTTCTTATTTTGTGCTCGGGAACAAAAAAACAGAAATTTTTTGATTCTTTTTTCTGTTGCTCGGCACAAAAATTAAATCGGTTCATTCCGGGAACAAAAAAATAAACCGGTTTTACCAAACGAGTTTCCTATCCATTTCTATTCCTGGGAACATAAACTAAAAAAGAATTGATTCTGGGAAGGTTGTGATGCACACCCTTATCATCTTGTAAATAAGAGGTGGCTAAGAGGATTTCTCTCAAGCAATTGCAAAATATTCTGAGATTCAAGTTGGTATTATCAGACTCTGGTTCAATCTAGGGGCATGTGGGTAATGTTTTCAACTAAATTTATATGCTTATGATGAACTTTTAAGTGGAAATCCAAATTTTCTATAAATCCATCTAGAGCTAGGCTATTTTTTATGACTTCACATTGTGTTTCCTCGGGTCTTCCTTTACTCCTTTTTGTCAGATTATTGTCATCTCTTTGATCCACTTTTCTGAGTTTATCACTGGAGCCTTTATTGGTTTCTTTTAACATGACCAGATCACCTTATGCAAGGAGGCAAGTTTTTGTAATCTTTTCCTCAATGTGTTCTACTCCAAGCTTTTCCCGAATAATTTTGCTCCTAATATTTTGATTCTTATCTTTTCTTGTATCTCCACTGATCCACATCATTATTCTTCACTATGCTACTACACTTTTTTTAGCTCTTCTTTGCACTTCATTGCCCTACATTAAATACCAATAGAGGTTGTGATCACAAATTACATATAAAGCATTTCTCCATTTCATCTATCCAACTTGAATCCTATTCCTGTGTGTGACTTCCCCATCAGTCTCAATTTTGAAAGATAGACCCAGGATACCTAAACCATGCAACTTGTGGTATGATGTGATCCCTAATTCTCTCCTCCAAAAGATTAATAACTTTATCTTACTTGACTTCCATACCATATACTCCTTACCTTAACCAAAAACCCTTTATCCAAAGCTTCTTTCCACAACTTAAGTTTAGACTTTTCTCCTCTCATGTCATTATCAAAGACTAGTTTATATGTCTCTTAATTGTAGAATATATATTATTTCATATACCTTTTACCCTGTACTGTATGAGGATGACTTTTTACTATTTTAAGCACATAATGCTTGCATTTATAATTTTAAAGCTATCTTTGTCTTTTGTTAAATAAAATCATAATATTAATTGTGGGAAGGTTGTCTTTCCAAGGAATTCTCCGAATGTTCTGATACTTTCTCTTATTTAATTCTCAGATACAAAGAAAGTGATTTAATTAAACTTGACATACTGATAAACGGTGATTGTGTGGAGCCATTGGCTACAATTGTGCACAAAGATAAGGTAACATATTAATTCTCTCTCTTTCTAGTCTATATATAAGTTTGAAATAAAGATATATCGGGCTTTCTGGAAATTTCCTATTAATAGAACTTGATTGTAGATTTGTGAGACATATTAAGGAATCATACTGGGTTGGGAAAACCAGAATTGATTGTATTTATTTCATCTGATTTATTTATTTATTTTTAAAATATTCTGGTAAAGCATTCTTTAACTCTGAACCGCTAATGTTTAAATGCAAGTGTTCAGGCATTGAAAAAGAGTACAAGTAATTCTATAGAGTAAACTTGTAACACCCCCAAATTTCTAACAATTTATGAAACATTATTATAATAAAGAAATTGCCAAAATTCACGTTTTATTTATTTATGATCATAGAAATATTGCGGAAGCTAATCTAAAACTAATTTGGGGAAATGTTACCGCCGCACCTGTACATGGACAAGTGCAAGGCTAACTCTATTAGATTCATAAATATTAAAATAAAATCAGAGACTTTGTTTTATACATAAAATTTTGAACTAGCTGGAAATTTTCTGAGTCATTATCCTCACTGCCCATTTGCTAGCCCCATCCTTTGCAACCTGTATCACTGAAAATCTGCTCCCCCAGAAGGATCATTGCAGTCAAACAAACACAAAAGTCAACAAAGCTAGTAATCCTAATCAAAAACACAATTTACATAACTCAAATATAGTAATCAAATTAAATATATAATTTCATAATAATTGAATCAAATATCAACTTCATCATATATATAAAATATTCTCATCATAATCAGATCAAATATCAACTTCAATATTCATCATATATATTTTCATCATAATCACATCAAATTATCAACTTCAATATATATTCACATCGAATCAAATATTATTCATAATCTTTATTAAATTTATTTAGTGTATGTAGTGGGAAGAGAACCATAGTAGACCCGGGAAACCCTGTTGCCAGTCTATCCCATGACCCGGGAAACCCTGTTGCATCATTGTCACATCAAATAAATATCAAAGGCATAAAGCCCAAAGGTTGTGTTCATCACTTTCAGGAGGTACCATCCCAAAAGCTATCTTCTCACTATTATTTATTACAATCACACACAATCAATTCAATCTTGTCACGATTCTCATAATTGTCAAATAGTTTTCATGATTTCGACATCAATTTAATCAAGAGTATAATTTTCAAATTCAATCTTTCAATAATATCATAATTTCCAAATCCATCATAATTTTCAAATCCATTATCCAAGAATATCATAATTTTCAAATCCATCATAATTTCCAAATCCATTATCCAAGAATATCATAATTTTCATATTCAACATCTACTAAAGTAAAACCCAAATCCAATCATAATATTATAATTTTCAAATCATAATTCAAACTTTCACATCTATTAGAGTAAAGCCAAAATACAATAATTAATCCAATTAATTTCTAGAGGTTAAAATAATTTAATTTAAATACCCTAAGGATTACATATATTATATGAGAACATCCTAAAATTCCCCAAGGATTAAGATTATATTTAACAAATTTAATATAAAATTATCCTAAGATTACCTAGAGGATTAGGTATACCAAATTTCATCTAAAACTAAGGATCAGGATTACATGAGACAAAATTTCTTATAAAAGTCAATCTATTATTTCTAAAGCATTAGGATTATACCCAACAAATTTCATATCAAACTAACCTAAGAGCACCTAGGGATTAGGATACCTAGGAATTAGGGTTCCATAAATTTCAAATAAATTAATTGATTATTCCATGAAGATTAGAATTACATCTAATAAATTTAATAGAAAACATAACTATAGTGCCCTAAGCATTGAGATTACATCAAAAATTCATATAAAGCTAACCCTTGACTCTCAAGTGATTAGGATTACATATACCAAATTTCATATAAATATAACCTAGGAATTAAGATTACGTATAAGGATTATGCCCAAATTTCATATAAAAGAGATAACCTACAAGTACCTAGGGATTAGGATTACATATAAGGATTCTGCCCAAATTTATATAAAAGAGATCACCTACAAATACCTAGGGATTAGGATTACATATAATAAATTGGAATTATATCAAATAAGAATCACATAAAATTAATATATTACTCCGTAAAGGTCAATATTATATCAAACAAAATTCATATATAAATAATCTATTACTTCTAAAGGATTAGGACACACCCAATAAAATTTCATACACAAACCTATCACCACCTTGGGATTAGGATTACAGGATTACATCTACCAAATTAAGTATAACCTATAACTCTATAAGGATTAGGATTACTTGGTCTCCGTGTTGGCTACCTTTTAGAAGAAAAGTGATTGGGGGAAGAAAAACGATTCGTAACCAAAGGAAAATAATAATAAAATAAAAATTTGAAGTAAGAAGAGAAAAAGTAGAGGAGAAGTAAGAAGAGAAAAAGTAGAGGAGAAGTAAGAAGAGAAAAAGTAGAGGAGAAGAGAAATGGAGAAATGTTGAGAATTGGGAAGTGATTTGATTTGGTTAGGTTAAGCTCCTATTTATAGCTGTAGTTTTGAAACCGAGACATTAACTACAGGTAATATCAAAAGTCATCATACTTATTTCAATTATAAAAATTGCAGGTAAAATCAAAGGTCATCATAATTATTTTAACTATTATTAATATATTAATGGTTACAAAATTAATAAAAATAATTATTGTCATTTACTAATTAAAGGATAACCAACCATAACTTCTGAACGTTACAATTAAAACCACCACTAATTAAAGTTACCCTTTTACAGTCAAATTATGACACACTATTAGCAATAAATGCCTATAACCCCATACATAAGGGTACATACTACTATTTTATTATTATTATTATTATTATTATTATTATGGGATATTACAAAACTTGAAATATCTAAATCTGCCGAATGAGACTTCTGCCGGTATTTGGATTGAAGAGAAATGTAGGATACTTTTTTTACATTCAGTTATCAGAACAGTTTATCTGACCTGCAAATCTTATTTTATTCCATGAATTCGTTATAAAAGGGAGTTGAGATGCAAAAAGAAAAGAATTGTCATAGTTATAGAAACATTTTAATAAACCTAATACAAGACAAATTTTGGACTATGCGACATGAAATTGCCATTTGTTTGCAAAAACCTATTATAAGTTGAACCCTTTCCATCAGGAGTTGAACATGATATCCTCTATAACAAGAGAGAGGCTTATTTCTAAGTGTTGAGATATATAGTCCCACATTGGTTGTATGTGCAACTAATGTGGCCTTTATAAGGTCTTGGGCACTTCCACCCTTTGAGCGCTTTTGGGGTGGTGTATCCCAAGGTTCTTAACATGGTATCAGAGTCTCGCCGTCCCCCATTTTCTCTTGTGACGTTTCTTAGCTCAAAGGGTGGGAGTGCCCAAGGCCTTATAAAGGCCACATTAGTTGCACATACAACCAATGTGGGACTATATATCTCAACACGCCCCCTCACACGAGAGCCCATTGGGCTTGAAGAGTGGACAATGCAACAGGCCCAGCCTACCTGTGCTAAGAAACGTCACAAGAGAAAGTGGGGGACGGCGAGGCTCTGATACCATGTTAAGAACCTTGGGATACACCACCCCAAAAGCTAGCTCAAAGAGTGGGAGTGCCCAAGACCTTATAAACTCCACATTAATTGCACATACAACCAATGTGGGACTATATATCTCAACACTAAGTAATGTCAAGCATTCACCCAATTTTGTTTTGTCTACTTTAGCTTTTATCATGAGTTCCATCTTTTAGCAAGCTTTGAGATAGTTGGTTCTTGAAATGGTGTCAAAGACTAAAACCAAATAAATGTTTAGAAGTTTAATCATTGCTCCTTTGATTCTTCATAGATAAGTTGAATTTTAGCTCAAGGGAAAAGTTGGTCTGTACATTGTTAACACTTCAAGCCAAAAGAACTTTTGCATAAAATCATTCATGGGTCTTTCACTAATAGCTTGCTTAAATGTTTGGGATAGAGGATCCTTGACATTTGTTTGAGCCCTGGACCCAAAAATATTTTATTCTCAAATGGTGATTGTTAGAGACAAAATACAAAACTATTAATGTGGCTTTCACTGTTTGGCAATAAGGAGAGCCCCTAGTAAGGGAGAACTCAGAACTACCATCAAAGGGACTAAGCGGCAATCCACTATAATAAGTGAGCTCAATACCACATTTGAACCCAAAATACCAAGGCTTTAAGTTAATGGGTCCTTCCACTTATATAGTCCTCACTTAATCCATTTCTAACTAATGCGAGACTTCAATACTCACATGTCGATTCTTAATATTTTTTTCCTTCAAGTGTGAGTTCCAAGTCCACACATTTGCTCCCCCTCTAGCGGAAGCTTCTTTGAATATTCATAGGGAATTAGGGATACATTAATGCTTGACTATACTCATTAAGGCTTGGCTACAATATTCATCAAGTCCTTAGCTCCTCATCATGGGTTTAGCTGACCCATCAAACCCGAACACTAACCGTCATATCCAAATATTTTGTTTACACAGGCCAATCAATCATTGGCTCTGATACGCGGATTACATCACATGTGTTTCGTTTCCTTCTCTTAACATAGTATCAGAGCCTCTATGACCAAGTGGTCACGAGTTCAATCCTCACTACTTTCATTTTGTTAATAAATAATTAAAGATTGTGAAGTTTCTTAGTACAAGTTGGTGACCTGTGCATTGTCTACCCTTGAAGCCCAATGAACTTTTGTGTGAAGGGGTGTATTAAAGAAATATAAAAGTCATTTATATAACTTTTACCTAACAGCTTAAGCTTTTAGACTGAATTAGTTCATTGCAGTGTTGCAATTACAATTGTTGATGGCATTCTTTAAAAATGTGGATATCTACTGTCTACTATTAAAGAGAACTATCTACAGTGTGTGATTTCTGCGTTTTGTCCCTAATATTCCCGAAAAACTCTCTTATCTGAATGTTTGTTAAAGAAGTCTATAAAAGGTAGTGGGCTAAACTTGTAAGTTATAGCTAGGGCCAATCTACCTTGTAGATTTCAAAAATAAAAAATTTCATGGACGGGGTACATTAATTTGGAAGAAAGTGACAACTTTCGTCATTTTAGTTATATTTTTGTTAATTTCTGTAAAATATGTAACTTTGATTGTTTCTTATACATGCAAAAGTTTTTGAGTTTTCCTTTGTTGCTTGTAAGCTTTTCCCTTAATAAAAAAAATGACTGCGCATAGTACTCTAACCCTTAAGCTTTGATTCAAAACAAAATGGTTTATTTAAATATTTAAACTACTATCTTCTCACCACTGAAATATTAAAAAAAAAAAAAAAAAACTACACCTCCTCTCTCTCCATCATATTCTCCCATTGTTAACTCCACTTACATATTACCACATTACTTTCGTACTGTTTATTTCTTTTTTTTCCCTTACACAAATCAAGTGTTTTTTTGCCACTTACTGCTATATTTGAAGTAAATGAAACTTTGCAAGATACTATTCTCAGTATATAAAAATTAGCATCTTCTGTGTACTGGATTCGATATTACGCTATTTTTAGAAAATATTTAGCTGCCATTTCTAAGAAAAGTATGTTTCACAGATACTCTTGGTCTGCATGGGCTATGCTTCATGTAATATGGGCTGTTGTACCTTTATTGTTAAATTTGGCTGGATATCTTGTGATTGTACTTCTTAATTTTGATGTCAGCAAATTGTTAGAAAATCAATAGAGGCTTGTATTTTCAGGCATATTCTATTGGAAGGGCTTTGACTTTAAAGTTGAAGGAGCTCATACCGAGGCAAATGTTTAAAGTACCCATTCAAGTAAGAATTGTGTACTCGTTTCTTCTTAATTCATTAAAAAATATTGGTAGTCTTTTTTTCCTAGTTTTTCTGCTTTATATGCTTTAACTTTAATTTCACTGTTTAATCTCTTTCTCCCCCTCTGATACAATTTCGAAGGGTTTCTTTAATTTTGTTAAAAGTCGTTAAACTAACCACAATAAAATGCTTGGTATCTCTGCTCTAGGCATGCATAGGAACAAAAGTGATTGCTAGTGAAGCTTTATCTGCAATAAGGAAGGATGTATTAGCCAAATGCTACGGTAAGACTAGTGACAAACCTCCAGTCTTGCATAAACTTGCTCAAAAAATATTTAAACCGTTATTTTAGTCAGGATGCTTAAATAGTTTTTGGGTTGTGATTCTGTTTAAATCTTTAACTCTATGTTTTTCCCCCATCTTATAAAAAGAATTACTGTCCGTGTGATTCTCCATTTTAAAAAAGAAAATTCCTTCTTCCCATTTAGATATTTAGAAACTATGATCAATGTTTTGTATAACCTCCATGTTCATTTTCACTTCATTTTCCTTGCTCTGTTCTGATTGCGATGTTTGCTTCTTTACAAAATGTCTTTTTATGTCATTCTTCTAGGTGGGGATATTACGAGAAAAAAGAAATTGCTTAAGAAACAGGTATGATCCGGTATAAGTTGACTATGTCATATTTTAGTTTTCTCTTATTATTAAGGTTGTCAAGATGGCTGTCAAGCTATGTGTACGCATAGTTTACACTACTTGAATATATTCAAATAATGTGTTGTGTATTAAACTAATACAAAGAGTTACAATATATAGAGACCCTAATGGGCTTAAGTGAGAAGCCCAGATCAAATCCAAAGAGAATATTTACAGATAGGAAGTAATCTATTCATATCTAATATCTCCTATTCTAACACTTCCCCTCAAGCTGATACGTATATATTGTGAGCACCAAGTTTGTTACAAATGTATTCAACCCGAGGACCTCTAAGAGCTTTAGTGAAGACATCCGCTAGTTGATCATTAGAGTTGACAAAAGCTGTTTTGATTTCTCCTGACTGAATCCTTTCTCGAATGAAGTGACAATCAATCTCTATATGTTTGGTTCTCTCATGAAATACAGAATTAGAGGATATATGTAGCGCAGCTTGATTATCACAAATGAGTGTCATAGGTTGTTTCTGTTCACAAAGATGAAGCTCCTGAATCAACTGCTTTAACCAGATTAACTCACAGGTAGTAATTGCCATTGCACGATACTCAGCTTCTGCACTAGATCGAGCAACAACGGGTTGTTTCTTGCTCTTCCAAGAAATTAAGTTTCCTCCAAAGAAGACACAATAGTCAGAAGTAGAGCGCCTGTCTGAGGGTGATCCTGCCAAATCAGCATCTGAATAACCACAAATTTATGTATTTCCCTGATCCGAATACAACAAACCTTTTCCTGGTGCTCCTTTGATGTATCGGAGGATCCTCACAGCAGCATCCCAATGAGAATCACAAGGGGAATCAAGGAACTGACTAGCCATACTAACAACGAAAGAAATGTCTGGACTAGTCACAATAAGATAATAGAGCTTCCCAATTAGCCTCCGATAACGACCAGGATCAGACAACGGCTCCCCCTGTCTGGGTAGTAACTTGATATTGGGATCCATGGGTGTATCAATTGGTTTACACCCCAACATACCAGTCTCTTCTAGGATATCCAAGGTATATTTCCTTTGACAGATAGAAATGCCATGTGTAGATTGTGCCACCTCAATTCCCAAGAAGTAAAGCAGCTTCCAAGGTCCTTTGTTTGAAATTGACTGAATAAATGTTGTTTTAACTGACGAATTCCAGCTTGATCACTTCCGGCGAGAATGATGTCATCAACATAGACTAACAAATAGATGCACTTATCAGGAGATGTGATCCTATAAAATATAGAATGGTCAACTTTACTACGGATTAAGCCAAACGCCTGAACAGCGGAACTGAAGCGACTGAACCATGCCCGAGGAGACTGCTTGAGACCATATAAAGATTTGCGAAGATGGCACACTTTCCCAGACTCTCCCTGAGAACAAAACCAAGTGGTTGCTCTATGTAAACTTCTTCTTGTAAATCACCATGAAGAAAGGCATTTTTTATGTCAAGTTGAAGGAGAGGCCAGTGACGAATAGTAGCAAGAGCAAGAAACAAGCGAACCGATGCCATCTTAGCGACCGGAGAGAATGTGTCACTATAATCAAGGCCGAAGATTTGAGTAAAACCCTTTGCAACTAAGCGTGCCTTGAGACGATCAACATGGCCATCAGGTCCAACTTTCACAGTAAAAATCCAGCAACAACCAACTATAGACTTTTCTGGAGGAGCAGAAACAAGGTCCCAAGTGCCATTGGAATGAAGTGCAGTCATCTCATCAAGCATCGCTTGGCGCCACCCTGGATGGGAAAGTGCTTCACATGTGGTCTTAGGAATAGAAACAGAAGAAAGGCTACAAACAAAGGTGAAATGAGGAGGAGAAAGACGGTCATAGCTCAAAAAGGTATAAAGAGGATAAGGGTTACGAGTAGTACGTGTACCTTTTCTTTGAGCAATGGGAAGAGCCTCTGGTGAAGGAACCAGAGGGGAAGAATCAACAGCAGGGGGCGATGAGTCAGCAAGAGCGATGAGTCAGCAAGAGTCGAGTCGATAGGAGGCACAATTTTGCGACGCTGATAGGTGAGAAATGGACGGTCCTCAGGTATGGAAGCAATAGGTTGCTCATCTGGAATAGAAGTAACTGCAGCTGGCAAAGACAAGTAAAGAAAAGGAACAGGAAGAACATGATCAACCTGTGACAATTGAGATGGGATAGAATTAAAGGGTTGTTGATCAAGAAAAGTGACATCAGCGGAAACAAAGTAACGCTTAAGATTAGGAGAATAACAACGATAACCCTTTTGAAGACAAGAATAACCAAGAAAAATACACTTGAAGGCTTTGGATGTTAACTTGTCCTTACCAGGAGTGAGATCATGAACAAAATAGGTACAACCAAAGATATGTGGGGATAGAGGATAGAGAGGAACATTTGGAAGCAACAAGTTATAAGGAATGTCATTATTAAGCACAGATGAAGACATACGGTTGATGAGAAAACAAGAGGCAATGACTGCATCGGCCCAGAAGTGAAGAGGAAGATGCATGTGAATAAGAAGAGTCTGTGCAGTCTCAATGAGATGCCTATTTTTACGTTAAGCTACTCCATTATGTTGTGGAGTGTGAGGACAAGTAGTTTGGTGTAAAGTACCCTGTGTGGCTAAGAAATTAGAAAAGTCAACAGAAACATATTCCTTAGCATTATCACTACGTAAAATACGAATAGAAGCACCAAATTGAGTTTGAATTTCAGTAGAAAATTTTTTATAAATAGAAAATAACTCAAAACGGTTTTTCATTAAATAAATCCAAGTACAACATGAAAAATCATCAATAAAGGTAACAAAATATCGAAACCCTAAAACAGACACACTACGACTTGGACCCCAAATATCTGAATGAATAATTGAAAACGGAGCATCAGCTCGTTTATTGACTTGATTGGCAAAGGAGGAGCGTATGTGCTTCCCTTGAAGGGTGGACAATGCACAGGCCCACCTACCTATGAGAAGAAAGAAAATCCATTAGAAAGAAAGTGGGGGCGGTGAGGATCGACCCCGGTACACCAAAGCTCTGATACCATGTAAATAACCAATTCAACCCAAAAGCTTAAGCTATTGGGTGAGGTTACATTAATGGTTTTATATATCTCAACACGCCCCCTCATACGAGAGCCCACTGGACTTGAAGGGTGGACAATGCACAGGTCCACCTATCTGTGAGAAGAAAGAAATTCCACTAGAAAGAAAGTGGGGGCGGTGAGGATCGAACCCGGTACACCGAGGCTCTGATACAATGTAAAGAACCAATTCAACCGTGTGACTGACGCGACGGTGGTCAGACCTCCACACAAAACTGGTCGTGGGGAGGAGACGGTCCTGATCGCAGGTTGTCTGGGCTGAAAACTCGCCAGAAAACTTCTCCGGCGGCCGGAACAGTGACGGACGGTGGTTCCGGTGGCGATCGGAGGTGTTGACACGTTCGGAAATCACTCAGAAGGGGCTTACAGCCCTAGATGGCTTTCCGGAATGACGCGCGACAAAGAAAAGAGGACTCCTAAGCAGTGGGCTTAGGTTTTAAAGCGAAAACAAGGTTTTGAGCGGAAGCAAGGGTCCTCAGAACAAAAGAGCTCTAGTACCAACTTGAATATAAAACAATGTGTTGTGTATTAAACTAATACAAAGAGTTACAATATATAGAGACCCTAATGGGCTTAAGTGAGAAGCCCAGATCTAATCCAAAGAGAATATTTACAGATAGGAAATAATCTATTCAAATCTAATCATATCTAATATTTCCTATTCTAAAAACACTGAAATAGGTTTTTATTGGTAGTTGTGTGGTCAGCTTCTATAGTATTTTGCGTTAGCAAAGAAAATTGTTTTTATTTGCATTAACGGTGGTAATGTGAAATTGCTTCTATGCAATTGATGTTTTCATTCTGAATTTTGCCTTAGATTGCCCATAACAGTTTTATCTTCTTTCTCAACCAGGCTGAAGGAAAGAAAAGGATGAAGTCAATTGGTAAAGTTGATGTGCCTCAAGAAGCTTTCATGGCGGTTTTGAAACTTGAAAAAGAAGTAATATGATCATGTTTAAAAATGTAAGTTGCAACATTATCTGAAATTGTAAATAGATTATTTGAAAAATTAGAACCTTGATGTATTATTGCTTTGGTTTAATGAGCCAAATGTGTTTATTCAATGATCCTTCGTTGCATGCAACATTCTGGATTATTGATAGGATCCCTTTAACCTGAAAAAATTGAAATATTGAGTATGTCAAGATTCAAGTCGTAATGGCCAAGGCAACTTTATGGACAACTTCATTTTTGGCAGAATTCTAGGGACCAGAAAATATCACATACTAGTCGCACCATAGATTCTGGCAGGGCTAAACTGCTAATTTACGCATTAATTGTAGGGACATATAAGACGATCGGATTTTTCATAAATGGGATAGAGAAAAAAATGAAAAAAAAAAGTAATAAATTGTGAGTATTTTAAAAAGGGTTTAATATTAGAAGATAAATTTATCTCCTACAGTGTGTGGAGCTATGTGAGGATAAAGAAAAAAAGAAAAAATATGGGCTCATATTTTTAGAGATTGTTCTTTTTGCTTCAGTGGTAGAAAAATATTTTTTGCCACTGAGACATAAAACAATGAGAGAGAGTATAGAGGAGTGGGAGAGAAAATAATGATGAGGCCCATTCCTTTTTATGTCTCAGTAGCAGAAAAAAAATTCTTACATTGAAGCTGAAATGATAATCTTATATTTTTACGTGTGTACGAGATTAATTTATGAAAAATGAAAAATGTAACTCTCATGTTGCTAGAGAGAAAAGAATTCACCTGTACATCCATCGAAAAACGTGCATATCTCTTCTTTTTAAATTGTGGGGTCAACAAAACTTGTCTCTATAGGAGATAAAAAAATTCTCTAAGCCCCTTAATTTATTTCATACATGAAAAATAAAAAATTCTTTTAAAAAATGGATAATATATTGGTCATGTAACAGAAAAACAAAAGGTTTTTCTGCACAATGAATTGGGAGAGAAAAATAAATGTAATGGGAAAGAAACAAGTTTTAATGGACCCCACATCAATTTTTGTGGGTGCAGAAAAACCTTTTGTTTTTTTTTGTTTTCCTGTTACATAACCGATATATTACCCTTAAAAAATATGAACTAAACATCAAGATATTTGGC
Source organism: Gastrolobium bilobum (assembly GCF_033153095.1). Lineage (NCBI taxonomy): Eukaryota > Viridiplantae > Streptophyta > Magnoliopsida > Fabales > Fabaceae > Gastrolobium > Gastrolobium bilobum. The sequence goes on from NW_026900061.1 coordinate 120,719, forward strand.
ACCTCTAACACCATTTGCTACAGAACATCACTTGAACGAGCAAGTGCGGCATTGCATCAAACGATTGTTCCTTAGAATTGGCGTTCAATTGTACTCAGCGACAAAGTCATGGCGCTTTACTTTCTCTTTGCTTTCACAACAAAACTAAGAGCAAGTATTTTTCCGAAAACGTCCGTTTAAGTTTTGTGCAACCCTATATTATAACTACTGTATCTTGTGGCAACTCTAACAAAAATGTCAGTAGCTCATCTTTATGTAACATATTACTTAACATATGGAATATGCGATAGAATCAAAGTTCTTAAAAAAGAAGAAGATGAAATCAATTATGATCATATTGTGAAAATTGAGGTAATTTGTCAGTAAATGTGTTGGGTAGATGTATTCAATTCATTAACTCGCAGTTAGCCATCTTCTTCAAATTTTTCTGTAGGCATATGTATATGTATTTGTTGTATGTAGGGATGTGTGAAATAATCAAAAAACTGAACTGAATCGTAAACTGAACTGAACTGCACTTAAAATAATTGGGTTTTTAAAAATCAGTTCATGAACTGAATCGGTTTTTAAAGAACTAGTTCATGAACCGAACTTGTTTTAAAAATTAGTTCAAGAACCGAACTGTTTTTGAACCGAATCGTTTTTCAAATCAAACCGAATTGTTTACAACCGAACCGAACCATTTTTGAACTGAACCGAATCGATTTTGAACCAAACCAAACCAGTTTTAAACTGAACTGAATCGTTTAAACCAATTCGAATCGATTTTTCAAAAAAAATTGTTCAATTCGACCCATGCACACCCTTAGTTGTGTGCTAGTTGCTAGAGGAGGTTAATATAATCATAAAAAAGGCCTTGACCAGAAAATTTTTAATAACTAGTTTCAACTTTCATCATACTCATTAATTTAAGTATTCTTGAATACTAAGCTTCATTTGTTTTTAATTCCTTAATCCTTATACTACTTCCTATTATTTATTTATTTATTTGTTTAGAGTTTATATTCTGGTCCTGGGGGAGGTAGCTGCGTATATATTGAATTTTAATTATGGGTAGTTCATCCAATTAGCAATTCAAAATCAATCCAACGATTTGAGTAACAACGTATTTCAGAGAAAAGGCATCTGCCCACTGCCACAAGCTACGACACATTCACTAATTGTCATTCCACTTAGCAGCTGAAAGTTACACACACTAAAGAAAGTTGAGAAGGCTACGACCTCTGCAACGCTCTTAGGCTCGAACATATTTTTTATGCAAGGGGAGTAGATGTTCCCTTGCTAAAAGAGATATGGGAGAAAATAATCTAAAGATAAAAATAATATAAATGAATTATTTTTTTTATATTTGGTAAAAATTGTACCAATTTCTCCCGTAGCTCTTAAAATACTTTTCTTAGGCTCAAATTATGCAAGATCCACTCTTTGGACTCCGAAATTTCTAATATACTATCGTTGTATCAACATTTCTCCAATAAAAATATAACACATGTAATGATATGTTTTTTAAAGAGAGAAAAAAAATTATATTTTATGTATTTCTCGGAATACATAAATTTTGTAATTTCATTTTAAACAGGAGTTATACACAGTATTCAGCACAAAGGCAGTACCAAAGATGTTCTTTTGGACTCTATCCACTTCCATTTTGGTAACCAACTTTGCTATGTTACTTTGGGGACGTTTGATAGAGGAAAAAAAAATTTACCCTGGAATCATGATTACTGAGAATATGATAGGAATTTTTTTTCCGTGAATGTTATCAAAAATTTATTTGGTAGGCCAAAATTTTCTAATGCTGGGTTATTTTTGGCAGGCCAAAAATGTTGGGTTATTTTTCTAATGCTATGTTTGGTTGATTGTGAAATATTGTTGAAAATATGAAGTGATTTTACAAAACTACCTTTTATAATAAATAAAAGTAAAACAGATTAAGCCATAAAAAAAGTAAAACAAAAACAATAATGTTATAAAAAAATGATGTTATTCCACCAAGGAGTAGACCTCAATACAACTGACATTGTCTATAAGCCTTCATTAGAATTTGAACCTGAAATTTCAGGCAGCCCAAAGGAGAAAGCTATACTCTTATGGGCAATGTCAGATTTAGGTATGGACATGGATGAACTCAAGAAGAAACACAAAGTTCTCCATGTTGAAACATTTAAATCACAGAAGAAACAAAGTGACATTGCAAATAAGGAAGGAGACTACCAACACAGTTCACGTGCATTGAAAAGTAGCTGCAGAGATGATACTTGCAATGTGTTCTAATTATATTGATAATAATGGCACAATGAAGTCCCTTGATGAAGAACGGAGTAAACTTGAGAAGATAATTCAAGGCATGGCAGCTAGCAGCCTACGATGTATTACTTTTGCACACATGGAGATTTCATAAGATTTTGATTACAATGGTAAGGAGAAAGGATGAAGACTGTGCCAGGAGGGTATTTTGGTCTAAGAAATGATCCCCTATTTTTCAATTGAGTGGGGGAAAAAAATATCACGTTTTGGATGATATTTCTAAATGAGAATCTGCGGTGTAAAACAAAATGATGGAAAAATAATTTTTTCATGATTATTTTACTCTTCCTCGGAAAAATAATTTTCCGCAATCCACTTGTATTCCCAAAAAAATCCATGTAACAAACAACACCTAGGTGGTGTTTGGTTGGGAGCTTTTCAGCGGATATCTATATTTTTGAAGTATGGCTTTTAGAAACACCATGTTTGTTTCAACGTATTTTCACCAAAAATCCATCTATCCAATTTGTCTGGATTTATGAGAAACATAGATATCCGCACTGTTTAGAAACCCAATTTGAAGGTGGAATTTTTCGAAAAACTAGTTATCTGACTTTTAATGCACTGTTGATTTCATAAAGTTACCTAATTTTCTCAGTAAAGTTTTTTTCCACCAAACAACTTTTTTTTACATTTTTCTACCTATCTCATTTTATCTATCTTTCCAATCATTTCTCTATCTATTATATTTTCCTACTATTCCAAAAAAATTTCCGAAACCAAAACCGCCCTAAAGTTTCTTCCTTTTTTAAGCTTTCAAGACACACAAGCTCAAGTAACTATGAAATTAATTTAACGGAAACAAGACCCTAAGGCACTCATGCGACAGGTGATGGATTTTTTTTCCTGAGCCATTGTTTCAATTCTCACTTCCCTCACAAAACAGCACCACATCACAAGACAGAAAAAGAAACAGTTACGACGACAGTTAGTAACTACTACTAACTAACCCTTTTCCACACACTGTTCCAGTCAATGAAGCAACATCAAAGAACAAAACTTTTCCCTCATTAACATGATTTCCTTCAATCATTTTTCCGATAACTCTTGAGATTTCATCATCGTCGCCGGTGTCGGGCGGTTCTCGACCATCGCTGTCCGATGAGGAGGTGTTCCTGGCGGCGAGCCACCCGAAGAAGCGCGCAGGGAGGAACATGGTGCTCGTGTGACCAACACATTGTTGGGAGAGTCAAGAGTGAGTATGGCAGTGCTGACGTGGAATTTGAAGATGCTGAAGTTTCATTGTGTTATGTGTAGTTATTCAATTTAATTTGATTCAATTATTCGATTTTTTTATAACTATCTTCGGGAATTAATGAAGAGCTTTTGGTAGGATTTGCAAAATGGTGTCCGTACAAATGATTTTTAAACCAGCACGGATACTAATTAATTATAGATGAAATATAGATTAGAGGAATGAATATTCTTTTTTATGATTTTGTGTATATTCATATTGCATGTAAAAAGCATCTGATTTTTTTATTTTTTTGAATACAAATTTTGTAAATTTCTTAATCTGAAATTTTATCATTTATAAGTGTTGAAGAAGAATAAAACAAAGAAATATTTGGCATATTCCAATTTCGTTATCAATTCACAAGTTAATTTCAATATGACATTCTTTAACCCAAACCAACAATCATACTGCAGGCTTAAAAAATAAATATAAATAAGCTAAAGTGAGTAATAACTATTAAGAGAAGTTGCATTAAAAATAAAAACATGATAACCAAATATTTGTCCTTTTATAAGGTCATAACCTATATAGTCTCGATACCGACACGGGACACGTGACACGATACAACACGACACTCCGACACGTTAATTCTAAAAAATGTTAGATTTTGACACGTTAGGACACGTTTTGATATTAAATAATATTTTTAATTTATGTAGTATATATTATATTTAATATTCAATAATTTAACAAAAAAATGAGACTAAACTTATAATATTCATCAATTTTGCAAAGAAACATAAGATATCTCAAATATTTATATTAAACTCAATAAAATGATAATCGGAATCCAATAAATCTAATAGTTGAAACTAAAAAACTCAACGCGGTGCAACCTTTGAACCTTCTTTAGAATTTTTATAACACGTGTTGGAGTGTCGGGAAGTGTCGAGAAGTGTCGGACACGACATGTCAGGGTTTTTGAAGTGTCGATACTTCATAGGTCATAACACATAAATATTTTGTTTCGAATTAGTAATTTAGTACTGCCAGTTGGGAATAATACCGTTGGTGGTACTTTAATTACCCCAATATCTTACAGCAATTTCATCATAGTTTTAATCTTTTTAATAGTTCTTTATAAATAAAATCAATTTCACAGTTTCTATTGTAACAAGAGAAGTTAACTAACCAACATTACTTTGGAGTGCCCTGTCAACATCCAATAAAGAATAAAGGTTACAAAAGTCATGGTCAGGACTAAGGGTGACCCATTAATGCCCCAAATTACCGTGACAAAATATTACCAAAATTTGCATTAATTCAGCAAAAGATATAGTGTAGGGCAGCCAATAGCTAGGCCATAAAAGTACGAAAATTGTAAATGAAGCTTCATACTACTGATGGACCTTTCTATCTGGCTTCATCATTCATATATAAGCATGTCAGAAAAATTGATGATCAATCAAGTTCCCAACGTCGAAGCTAGAGACTCAGTCCAGCTGTTTCCTCAAGTAATAAACGCTCCTTTAGGGAATCTAGCTTCTCCTCGTTCTTAGCTCGAATATGTGGCAAAACCTTCTCTTCATAACCCGGAGCATTCATAATCTTCTCTAATCTTTCTATTTGCCTGCACAAATAGAAATTCCAGTCTGTTAAGTAGTTCAAATTGTGTTAAAAGCAACTCAGAAAAAAAAACGTTACATGCTTACTATAAACTTTTTAATAAAAGAAACTCATGTGTATTAAATTCTACTTAAAATCAACCATCTAAGCATACTTAATTATATATTATATATTAGTCAAAATGCAAATGACATTTTTTTCAACCTTATCATATTTTACCACTTGCTACGTTAAAATGTATTCTCAAAAACAATCCGAGATAAACATACTTCTTCAGCTCATCTATCTTCTTCATCTTTCCTAGCTCTGCTTCCGCAGAATTAGTTCCTTGAAGCTCTAAATATACAGAAAGGCTTTCATTTACAACAGTATCAGCATATCCAGAAGGAACTGCGTTGATTTCAGTGATTATCTGGAACATTAAAAGTGAAAAATATGTTAATCAAGTGAAGTGAACACCGGCTAAGTGATTAATGACAACATCACCAAACAAAATGCAAGGGATGCATGAGATGCAAACACAACAAAGCAACTTACAGTCAAAGAGGATAGATTAGCTAGTGTTATAATCTCCAGTTGATGGCTGTTAATAATCTCTTCAACCGCCCGTGTTCGGCACAGAACAAAAGCTGGTCGCCTAGCAACATAACCATCATTTTGGAATCAGAAAAGCATGTTCGATTGAATAACAATCTAATTAGTACAGAAACAAATACAAAGTACTATGCACAGGTCATAGCCTCCCAAAGTGTTTCATGTTCTGTTTCCTTTGTCTTGTTGTTTTGGTTATTTTAGGAGGATTTCTTATCCTCATTTATGCAACTCTTTTCTATACTTGGAGAATTCCTCATTTGTTCCCCCAAAAAAGAGAGGTTCCAGATATATAGACAGAACAGAGCAGAAAACCAGAGACTAGTACAAAAGCAAATGTTGCTTCCACATACCTGTCACGCCTTTCTTTCGCCAGTGATCTGAGAGACTTAACGGTAGACTCAACAAGGTCCATATCATTCTCCACCCTTTCATTATTCCAGCTCTAAATAAAAAAATAAAACATATTAATTAAAAATACAAATAAACAATACATTTTTTTACTATTTAATAGCAAAGCATGATAAACACTACATATCATAAATACATAGGGATAATCGCGAAGAGAATATCACCAAGAGAAAATTAAAGAGAACGTACAAAAAAGGGATGATCAGAAAATAGACAACGATGTACTTTATATTCTGAAGAGCAAAATATTATAACAAACTCACCTCTACAGGTGATGGATAATTGCATATCATGATAGATTCTGCTCTCTTACATTCCCTGGGTGAAGGAAGGCGCTGCCACAATTCTTCCGTGACAAAAGGCATAAAGGGATGAAGCAATCGCAGGCCATTGTCCAGACAAAACCACAAAGTATCTTGTGCAAAACGTCTTTCAGAAGCAAACATGGGATCGTTAGCAGTAAAGTAAGGCTTAATCACTTCAATAAATACATCACACAATTGATACTGCCACCAGGAATACACAGAGGTGGTCGCCTGTGAGAACTCAAATGATTCTAGAGACTTCAATGTTTTGGATATGGTTTTATTTAACACACAGAGTATCCACTGGCAGCTAAATGGAAGAACATCTGGAATCAAAGTTGCAGGAGGAATATAATCATCTCCGAGCTTGCTCATAGCAAATCGTACTGCATTCCACAATTTATTACACCATTGGCGATATCCAACCACCCTTTGAATATCAAGGTTAATTTTGTCAGACTGAAATGAATGAAAACAGCACAAATAAATCACAAAAGTTAACTAAATTGGTGAAAAAACCAGCCATATAAACATTGGTATGGTACAAGGTTGACACCTGAGCTGTGTACGAGACCAGTGCAAAACGGAGAGCATCAGCACCACATTCATCAATACCATTTGGAAAGTCCTTTATCTGACCCTCTATGGCAGTAGCTAGTTCTTTGGGATCCAGATTACCGGCCTCTAACCTCTTATGTAGACCTTCCAGTGATATCCCATTTATCACTTCAATGGGATCAATAACATTCCCTAAGGACTTGGACATCTTGCGCCCATGGGCATCACGAATCATGGGATGCAAATAAATCTGCATAGGAATGTAAGTACATCCATAAGAAGGTCATTGATCAAAATTTCTAGGCATGCATGAGGGATTGGTTAGATTTAGCTTTGCTTTATTGATGTTTTCTTGTTTTCTCAGGGTTTTTTTTTCTTTTTTTTACGTAGTATCTCTTATCCTCAGATCCCTTTGGAATGTTCTTTGTCTTCATGAATTTCTTCTTTTATTTAAAAAAAAAAAAAAAAAAAAAAACACCCGAGTATCTCAAAATTCATTATGCCTATACAAGGATAAAGCCCTTCCCAAACTATCAGCAAGAGATAGTAACCTCACCTTTCTAAAAGGCACATCGCCACCCAACTTCAATCCTAACATCACCATACGAGCAACCCAAAAAAAGAGGATATCATGGCCAGTTTCCAAAACAGAAGTTGGATAGAATGCCTTCAGGTCTTCTGTGTCATCAGGCCATCCCAGCACAGATAATGGGAACAAACCAGAAGAAAACCACGTATCAAGAACGTCAGGATCCTGGCTTAAATGAAACTTCTTTCCATTATACCTTTGGCTAGCCTCATGTTGGGCCTCCTTTTCATTTCTTGCCACCACCCAATGATCGTTGTAAGCACCAAATTCCAGCAGTGTGTCATCCTCTACAGTGACATACCATGCAGGTATTTGGTGACCCCACCATAGCTGCCGTGAAATGCACCAATCACGTATGTTTTCTAGCCATCTGCAAAACTTTACACCTTGATTAAGCCATGGTTATATTATACAATTATAAGAGCCATAAAGGCACAAAAACATGAAAGCAAGGCAAGTTACCAACCACAACGTATCATAAATGTAATTTAATATAAAATAAACCTCACTCTGAATCCATTTACAATAACACCCTTCCACAATTTGCCTTCTGTGTTTGCCCAATACTTGGTTGAGTGTAAAAATTGGAGGGTATTGAAATTATAGGATGTAGATAGAGAAAGAGGAAAAGAGGGAACAAACTATGAATAATAGAATACAATATTGATAAATGGGGTGTAAATTGTAATGACGTGTTAAATATACAATTCACTAATCCTTATTTATACTAATATTAGAATGCTAATCCTAATTAAATAAAGAAACAATTCATGACATATGGAAACCACTCCTCAGAGATCATCTAAGACACCCAAAAATATTTTGAAATACGATAATGATATTATGAGATATGCTCTAAATATTCTAAAAGAAGGAAAGCAGTGACAATGAATTAAATTGATTATATCTCTTGATACTTTGCCAAGTTACAGTCTTGAACTCTACTAAGCATAGCCAAATTCAATCTCAAAACATTTCTCACTAATAATTACAAAGATAATGATACTATTATTGTACAGATTCTGGAGATGCTAAACTATCTCTATGGGGTGGAATTCATTGCATTGTGGTTTAGATCCTAGACCACATTTCGGAGGAATGTTCTGAAGGATAAGTTTTGTAATTGCTCATTATAAGAAATTGCAAAAAGCAAACCAAGATATAAGCACCTCTTCCAATCAGCCAAATATTGTTTTGGAATAATCTCTATCTTTTTCTTTTCCTCATCCGTGACAGCATGAAGAGCTTGCTTTGCCAAATCATTGCAATTGACATACCATTGGGGCTTTATCATGGGCTCCACAACATCATTGCTTCTAGAGCATACACCAAGGCGCATCTCATTGTTTTCAGAACCTCTATAAAGGCCCTATATAAAAGAAGAAAACAAATGAAACAGGAAATACCAAAAATTGAGTTTTTCATATCATGGCAACTACCTCTTACAGAATTACACAATTTACTTAATAATAGATAAATGGGGTGCCAAAAGAAGAACATCATATGCAACATATTAAAAACAATAATAATATAAATTATAACTCCTCAATCACAAAAAAAAAGCAATCATAAGTCAGATTCCACACAAATACATGTGAAACTAACATATTTGTTGCCTCAGCACCAAAGATTTCATGTGAAACAAAGAATTTTATTAACAACAATACCTTCTTCTGTAATGCTTCTGTCACTGCCACTCGAGCTTTAAATCGTGGCATGCCCAAAAATTCAGAGCCACCATTGGAATTGATTTTCCCATCATCAGTGAAAACATTAATAAACTCAAGGTTGTGACGTTTTCCCACCTCAAAATCATTTGGATCATGGGCAGGTGTAATCTGCAAGGAATAAAGAAAGTACCAAAACATTACAATATCACTAGAAAAAGAAGTTCAACAGAACTTTTAGTCATATAGAGCATACCTTAACAGCACCTGTCCCAAACTCTGGATCAACAAGGATGGCATCACAAATTATAGGAAGTTTTCTGCCATTAAATGGATGAATAGCATATTTTCCGTGAAATTGGCTGTATCTGACATCACTAGGATGTATAGCAATAGCAGTGTCACCAAGCATAGTTTCTATTCTAGTTGTGGCAACAACAATTTCACCTAGGTTCCCTTCCAAAGGGTATGCAAATTTTGTTAAAACTCCAAATTCCACTGGTTTGTCATATCCTGGAACCTTTAGTGGTGTCCTTTCTTTTAAATCAATATAATCCACCTGCATGCAGCAAGCAATTACATTACATATGCAATACTTCAGATGATACAGCTAAGTAAACACATTGCATACCTCAATATCAGATATTGCCGTTCGTAACACACAATCCCAATTTACTAAACGAAGGTCCCTGCAACAATGACCCCAAAAAAAAAGTAATATCTCCACAAAAGAGCAAGTTGAATCATGTAAATGAGCATATACAATAACAAGTTTAGGTATAAATCATGTCATAAGAAATTGAGAACTTGAGGAGCACTCAAAGCTTAGGAAACAGAATCACATCAGCAAGACATTAGAATATAACTTAATTCACATAAATATATATCATATAATTTACCATGTAGCACATTTGCACATAAATGTATCTTAGTATTTAGATTCCAACAATTCATCAAGGATATAACACATCTTTTGCCCAAAAATGCGCAACATCATAATTAAAATTATGATTCAACAGAAAAAAGTTTGCAAGTCCACTATATATTTTGGTCTATGCTGAACGTTCAATCATATCATGTTCCCAAAATATGGCTGTAGTCCACATGATTCTGGTTTTGACTTCAGATCCGCATGTGGCAGGAAGTTTATCTAAAAGATTTTGCCTTATAGCCTTTGACATATATGTGTGTGTGTAATTGAGGAACATCGTACAGTAACTAGGTCTAAGACAAAGTCTTACAACAAAATTTGATTTGTGTATATATTATTACACATGGTTGATAACAAATAAGCATCCTATAGTGTTTCCAATAACACATTAGCTAAAGCTTTGACCAGATATAATCAAGGATCTTATTAATTAGTGTCAATATTAAAAGATTGGAATCAGCATCAACGAAGATCCTATAATTCAGAAGTTATGAATAAAAGCATTACATAAAGACAATGAATATTGCCAATGCCCACCCCACCTATAGATAAGGCCTTGCTTGTAAAGCCTCACAAAAGCCTCTGTCACAGCCCTAGATCTTCTATCATCCATAGTGAAGCACTGGAAATAGAAAGTGAGACAGAGATAAATAAGAAGGTCAATTAACACACTATGACAGTGAAATGGCATGAGAAATAATATCTGACTCCTACTGGGTAGGCTTTGTTTCAGTTTTCTTAGCTTCATAACCGGCTTCTGCTAACGGGTTTTATAAGGGTGTTTTAGGTTGGACATGCAAAGGAACAGGGATTGTTCTTTCGAGCTCATGTTTTTTCTTCCTTAACGGAGTCTTCTTTTATCCTACAACCCCAAAATAAAAAATAATAATAAAACTACTTAAAATACATAATTACCTCACGAGACCAATCCAGAGAGGCTCCTAATCGGCGTAATTGTTGTAATATTGTGCCACCATACTTGTTTTTCCACTCCCATACCTACTTTTGCCAATATTCATCAAAGTTGGTCATACGTTCAGGAGAAAAAATAGAAGATATCAGGCTATCAAGAACCTTGACTTCAAAAATTGTTTTACAAAACATACCTCGGAGATAAATTTCTCACGGCCCAGATCATGCCTGGTTAGTTGTCTTTCACGCATTATCTTTTTCTCCACAACTACCTGCGGCATAAAAATCATAATTTACATAATTTAACACCACCTCACACATAAAAGATATGCTGAAACAAGAAACTTAAGATATATATCATTAAAGAGTAAAGTAACCCATAGTACATGAGCACCATAAGTAAAATTTGAGATAGGGCTTACACTACAATTTAAAGTCAATGACAGTATGACACAAATTGTAGGAAAAATAAAACTTCTATCTATATGCTGCCTTTTCTGCCCTTAACTTTGCAGCGAAAGAACTATCCAATTCATTTCTAGTCACGAATTTGTGACAGAAAGATGTATGAAAAATTGGAAGGAAAAAAAAAGTCATTCTGCCTCAGAAGCTAACATTTTAAAAGAAATCCAACCACAGAGCAAAAACTACTTTGTGTTCACACATTGACAGCACTAAATTAAATGTGCATAGGCAACTGAACAAGTGGTTTTTAGTACAAGTACTTATTAAACATTGTATCTAAATGGAAAATAACATTTTCTTTAAAAACAAAAAGTGCCCAACAATCATAAGTTTATCCAAACAAGGGAAACTTGAAAGCCATAGCCAAATAAGTAGCCTTTCCTCCACCACCCAACAACATCCACAATAAATGATAAATTAGAAGAGTTAAGAACTACATGAAAAATTCAATTTAGAAATAGAACCTGTGTGGCAATCCCAGCATGATCCATCCCAGGCACCCACAAAGTATTGTATCCAGACATTCTTCTCCAACGAATCATTGTGTCCTGCAAGCAATAAATCTCATTGAGATTAACCATTTTGAACAGCTAAACTGAATAGGGAAAATGGGATATATAAGATACCTCTATTGCAGCTGTTAGAGCATGACCTATATGGAGAGCACCCTGATGAATACACCATTGTTGCTGAAGACGGGTGAGCCTCAGAGTTATGATGAG
>NW_026900062.1:0-13231 GCF_033153095.1 Gastrolobium bilobum
TCGAAGGGAATCAAGGCGTAATCAAGGGAGTAATCAAGGGAGTAATCAAGGGAATAATCAAGGGAGTAATCAAGGGAGTAATCAAGGGAATAATCAATGGAGTAATCAAGGGAGTAATCAACCGCAATCAAATCAGCCGGTTATGATTGATAATCAATCAAATTCCCGTTACGCTGCTTTAATGGGCTCTAATGAAGATGATATTACTCATGATATCCCAGCGACTAATCCGGATGCTGTTATAAATGACGTCAATATGGTGGGCCCTCCTGTTAATATTGATATTAGTACATCTCAAGGGTCCAAACACAGAAACCCTAGAAGCCATCCTAATGTTGAATTACAGGAACACCCAACCGATTTACGTTAAGTGGGATTACGACAGGTCATGAAAAAGAAAATCAAATAAATGGGAAGATAGTTGACAGAGGTACCTCAAACAATAATACAACGAACTTGAGGAGGCAAGTTGCGCAGATCATCAAGCTTTTCTTTATACTGTTATCTATGCAAGTCCTAGAGAAGAAATTCGGAAGAGACTTTGGGATGATTTACTTCAGTTATCAGAAGATATCTCGGTTCCTTGGTTAATTGCAGGTGATTTTAATGAAATTGCCTTTCCAAGTGAGAAACGTGGTGGTTGATACTAGCAGATGTAATAAATTTGCTTCTCTTCTAACTGATATAAAGATGATTGATCTTGAAGGAATAGGTTCTAAATTTACATGGCGAGGACCAAGATTTCTTCATTTAGATAGAGTCTTTAAACGTTTAGATCGAGCTTGTAGCAATGCTGAATGGAGGTTGATGTTTCATGAAGGCCAGGTTCGAGTGCTTCCTCGTATTAACAGTGACCATAATCCTATCCTTATTACCTTAGAGCCAAGCAAAGTTGATGGGGTGGAACGCCCTTTCCGTTTTCATTCTTTTTGGTTGGATCATCAATTTTTTAACAATTTCATCAAGGAAAACTGGCGTCAGGATCAAAGAACAGTTGATAGTCTTCGTGATTTCACTCCTCTTATTAAGCAGTGGAATAAAGATGTGTTTGGTAATATCCATCATAAGAAGAACAGGTTGATTGGTAGGCTTGAAGGTATCCAGAGGGCAATTTCTGAGCAGAATAAAAGCCATTTGGAAAAGATTGAAGGCAAGATAAGGGGTGAACTTGAACAAGTTTTAGAACAGGAGGAACTTTTGTGGTTTGAAAAGTCTCGTGCTACTTGGATAGCTCAAGGAGATAGGAATACAAAGTACTATCATACGAAAACAATTGTTAGACGTAGAAGGAGCAAGATCTTGGAGTTGAAAGATGATGCTGGAAACTTGATTAGAGAAGATCACAACATTGCACGGGTAATAAATGCTTACTTCTCTAAACTATTTTCTGAAGAAAACCATGATCGTCCTTGGGTCCAGACTCTTTGGCCAAAGGTGGACGATGAGACTGTTGTTAACTTAGGTGCTCCAATTTCAAAAGATGAAGTCAGACGAGCTTTCTTTTCTATGAAAGATTCGAAAGCTCCAGGGGAGGATGGCTATACCGCGGCATTCTACAAAAAGAACTGGGAATTTATTGGTGAACAGATTTGGAGAGATATCAAGTATTATGCAGAAAACCCTTCCAGCATTGAGGAAGTCAACGGTACTCTGATCACTTTGATCCCCAAAGTTCCTAAGCCAATGTATGTTTCTCAATTCAGGCCTATTTCTTTGTGTAATGTCATTTATAAGGGTATGAGCAAGATCATTGTGGATAGGCTTAAGCTTACAATGGAGAATTTAGTTTCTCCTTACCAAGCTAGCTTCGTGCCAAATCGTCAGCTTCAGGATAATATTATAGTAGCAAAGGAGCTGGTTCATTCTATGGGGAGAGTAAAAGGAAAGAAAGGTACAATGGCAATCAAACTGGACCTTGAAAAAGCTTATGATAAACTCAGTTGGAGTTTTATCTATAAAGTGCTTATTGAAGTTCAGTTTCCTGATTGGATGATTGGTGTTATAATGGCTTCTATAACTTCTAATCGTTCGAGGGTCTTGATAAATGGTGTGGCTTCGGATTGCATAGTTCCTCAGAGAGGAATTCGTCAAGGGGATCCAATATCTCCTTATATTTTTGTGTTGTGTGTTGAGAAGCTTTCCCACTTGATCGCTGAAAAAGTGACTATGGGTTCGTGGAAGCCTATTAGAGTCTGCAGAAGAGGGCCGAGTGTATCCCACCTTTTATTTGCAGATGATATCATTCTCTTTGCGGAAGCAGATATGGAGCAAGCTAAGGTGATTATGGATTGTATTAATCTCTTTTGTGAGATGTCGGGGCAAAGTGTTAGTGCAAATAAATCTTTGATTTATTTTTCCCCGAATACTGATACTCAAGTTGCTACAAGGATTGTCAACAGAATGGGCTTTAAGCGCACTTCTAGTATTGGCAGATATTTAGGCTCTATTGTTAAACAAGGGAGATATATTAAAGCAGACTATGGAGCTATCAAGGATAGGATACGTTCAAAACTGGATGGTTGGAAAAGCCATTGCCTTTCTTTTGCTGGTCGAGTTACTTTGGTGAAATCGGTCATTGCTGCAATCCCTTCTTTCCATATGCAGAATGGTCTTTTACCAGTAACGTTTTGTGATGAAATTGAGCAGATACAAAGGGCTTTCATTTGGGGAGATCAGGATAGCAGAAGGCGGGCTCATTTAGTAGCTTGGGATCAAATGTATAAACCCAAAGATAGAGGTGGTTTGGGAATAATTAACCTTCGACTCCAAAATGAAGCTTATATTCATAAACTGGCGTGGAAGGTGTTAACTAAGAAAGATGATTTATGGGTTAAGATTTTAGTAGCCAAGTATGGTAGAGGTCAAGACTTAAGGAGAGGTATAAAGGCAAAATCATATGACTCTAAACTTTGGCGTGATCTTGCTAAATGTTGGAGTAATTTCCTTGCTGGTCTTAGATGGGAAATAGCAGATGGTTCTGAAGTAAAGCTTTGGACTGATAACTGGTTGGGATGGGAGGAAAATTTGCAGCAGTTGTCGAGCAATCAGGTGCCGTGGGAGGAGAGTCAGAAATCAATTGCAGATTACATGGTGGATGATGGTTTCCGTCTTGAAGTTGTTCATCAATTTCTGGAGTCAGATTTGGCTGATGCAGTAACAAATCATCTCAGGCTTATTCCAAGGAATGGGGAGGATAGATTAGTTTGGATCAATAATCATCACTCAACTTCTTTGGTTAAGGTCGCTTACTGTAATCTTATGAACTTCCCAGCAGATGTTCACACTAGCTTATGGAAAAAAGTTTGGTCGTGGAATGGACCAGAACGAGTGAAAGTGTTTATGTGGATGGCTTTGCTTGCTAAACTTTCAGTGCGCAGCAGAACCAGTAAGTGGAGCGGAGGTTCAAATGTCTGGTGATTCCAACGATAGCGTTTGGACAGCCCCCAAGCAAGGGTGGGTTAAGTTGAATTGTGATGGAGCTTCTTCTAGTGGCATGAAAAAAGCTAGTTGTGGTGGTATATTAAGAGATCACAATGGATCCTTTTTGGGAAGCTTCTATTGTAATTTAGGTTCCTGCAATCCTCTTGATGCAGAATTATGGGGATTACTGAAAGGTTTGGAACTGCTTTGGGGAACAGGATTAAAAAGAATAGAGCTAGAATGTGATTCTAGCCAAGCCATCCAGATGTTAAAAGAGCAGCATGAAGATCCTAGAGACTCTCAAGTCACTAGCAGATTGAGATTATGGTTAAAAGCAGATTGGACTATTCATCTTGTTCATACCAAAAGAGAAAACAACAAATGTGCTCATTGGTTAGCTAAAGCTAGGCAGACTAATAATCTCAATTTCAAGATTTTTAAAGATCCTCCTCCTCAGTTGATGGAACTTATAGTTGCTGATGCTAGAAATATGTCTACCTTGTTAGTTTCTGATTTGTAATTTCTTTCTGTTTCTGGGGCTTAGCCCCTCTTTATTTACAAAAAAATAAAAATAAATAAATACATCAAAGAAGTCAATATTGGGGTAGGGAAGCCTCAAGAAAATCAACTCGACCACTGTCCCTACTCCCTAGTGCGGGAGTTTGACCACTCAATTTTAAGTTAAATAATCAAGATTAATTCTTATTATCTGAACATAAAGTCTCTCTATATACAAAGACACGCACAAAATAATATCACATGAAACCATGAGGAAAATGAAAGTTCAAAACTTTAGCACCATCATTGTCGCACAATGATATGCCTACATGAGGGAAAAATAAAAAATTTTCTGAAAGCGGAATGCATAGACAATCTATGCCCTCATATGATTTAGAAAGAAAACGCTCATTGAAACACGAGAGGATTTAGAATCACCTTATTCCGATCTCTTGTAGGCTTTAAAAGGATGATGCCCTCTAATGATAGTCCACACAGCTATCTCCAATGTCGCAGCAGAGAACTCTTCTCCTTGATCCTCCTTGTCCTTAATTGCTTGCTAGGCGAATGAAGGCTAGAGGATTTACAAGTGTTTGATTAATTTTCTCAAGACTATGATTGTTGTCTTGAGATTAGGTGTGGGGCGAAAATGGAGAAGAATAGGTGATGATCTGTTTTCAAAAAAACACAGAGAAGCTTCTCTTGTAGAGAGGGGCGAATTTTCAGTTTCATGTAGACTTTGAAAAGATGCTTGCTTTCTTATATCTTCACAAGTGATCTTTAAAGATTCTTAATTTAAAAAATCAGAATATTAAAGATCCAACAGTATTGTTTAAATTCTAAATTCAAACAAAACTGTTCAGAAAATCTATATCCAATCTCCATTAGATATCAATCAACAACCCAATCTCGTGAGTTCAAATTTCAAATTCAAATTTTAAACTTTTCAAACTTTAAATTCAAAATTTAAACTTCATTGTTATCCTAGTTCGTAATTCAAATTTTGAATTCAAATTTGAAATTCAAAATTTCAAATTTCAAATTTCAAAATTTAAATTTCGAATTTCGTAATTTAAATTTGAATTTGAATTTCAAAATTCAAAATTTCAAAATTCAAATTTCAAATTCAAATTTCGAATTTGTCCAAAACTTATTTTGGTCAAATCAACTTTTGACTTTCTAGGATCCATGGCCCAAAGACCCTGTTGGGCCTAACTAAACATTTGATCCCATTAGCAAGAAACAATTTCGCTCTAAAGGGCCAAATGTGGCGCATGTTTTTGATTGGGCTTGGAATCCAATTCCAACCCAATTCAACTCATAGTCTTGATAAAACCCAATAACTTATTATTGACCCAAGTCACTGACATAAATGAACTTGAACCAATTAAACTCTTTTAACAGGCCCAATTCATTTAATGGCCACATAAGACACTAGCAATGCTCTGCGGCTACAGAACTAACTGAGTTGACCAAGTGATCTACCTTTCTAATTTGGATACCGTGTCAGAATCATCCCTCATATCGTCATTCACATTTAGTCGAGAGCAAGGAAATAATATCATCTCTCTTGTTGACTAAATATAGCTTTTCACAGAACTAGGAATCTTTTCTATTGACTCTAAGATTGATCATGACTCCTCATGATCACTTACTATGCATAGATTCCCGAGTCAATCAGAAGTCATCCAAGTCCCACCGGTCTTGTGAACGACTAATCCCTTATAGGGGACTATGAGTCCTCTCGGCATGTCCATCTAGACTCATGTATTCAAGTTATACCCAAGAGTACACTGTTCTCCCCATGTTTCAGGAGGATAGAGTTGTACAATCAAAGTATAACCCTAGGACATAGTGTTCGATGACATCCTTAAGTCTAGGACGATCCGCACTACCAAACGATGAGAGACTAAACAAATCCAATGATACTTAGTGAAATCCTTGTGGAGTCTCTCGGCGGGTCAGTTCAGTGCTATCTGTTCCTGAACAGATCCACCTACGACATCAGCTAAGGTATCACCATACCTGCATACCATGAGGTCCCTACCTTGTATCTCCATACAAGTAGAAGATGTCGTACTAGTCTTATTGAGATCACCAATGCCCTCTCTTGGTGATTCAAGACTAGGAACATACTTTAGGCAATAGACATGTGGTGTCCTCGAGTCCTCATGATCATGATCCCTATCATAGATCCTCACATGAACACTTGTTCTATTCCTGGGGCTTTTATCTTTAATCGCATATTAACCTAATATTAAGGCGAGACAAAATATGAAAAAGATAAAATGTGCTCATATATTAAATAAATCATGAAATATAAGTAGTAAAAGGTGTTCATCTGATGTAACAGATTGTCTCTAGGACACCTATATACTAACAATCTCCCACTTGGCCTAGAGCCAATCAAGTCGACGTGTCAAACCTAAAGACTCATAATGACTATCATGTTTTCTCTGAGAGAGACCCTTCGTCAGAGAATCGGCCAAATTGTCATCTGTGGGAACGTAATCCATCTTTATCTCCAACCTTTCAATAATTTCTCGGATGAGGTGATACTTCTGGAGCACATGTTTGGACCTTTGGTGAGACCGGGGTTCCTTGCCCTGGGCTATCGCGCCAGTGTTGTCACAATACATGAGTATTGGATCAACTATGCTAGTAACCACTCCAAGTTCTGTGATGAACTTCTTGATCCAGACTGCTTCCTTAGCAGCTTCTGAAGCTGCAATGTATTCTGCTTCGGTAGTAGAGTCGGCCGTGATCTCCTGTTTGGAACTCTTCCAACCTATGTAGCACCGATACGACACGCGACACGTGACACGACACGACACGACACTCTGACACGTCAATCTTAAAAAATTATGGATTTCGACACGTTGGGACACGTTTTAATATTAAATAATATTTTTAATTTATATAGTGTATATTTCATTTAATATTTAATAATTTAACAAAAAAATGAAACTAAATTAATAATACCCATCAACACGTTATAAAGATGGAAGCTTTAATAAAAAAATAAGAACTGGGATGAGAGAGAGAGATATAATATCAGATAGAGAGATCAAATCATATTAGAGAGAGATACAACAAGAGCGTGATGGGAATTGACAACAATGATGCTGAGATGATCTCTTATCTACTTAAGTGGAAAAAAGACAAAAAGATAAAATTGATATGATCAGGTGGAAGCTTTATTAATATATTTTAACTTTTTTAAAAAAATAAATTTTTTTAAAAAAAATTAAAAAAAATTACGAAAATGCCATTTGACCGTGTCGGACACGGTCAAATTCGCGTGTCGGAATAGTCAACGTGTCGGAAAAAGTCAACCGCGTGTCCGACACCGTGTCGGAGCGTGTCGCCGTGTCGGAGCGTGTCGGACCCGACTCTTCCTGTTTTTACAAGTGTTCGTGCTTCCTTGCTTCCAACAGATTGCTCCACCATTTAAGGTGTAGACAAATGCTGACTGGGATTTACAGTAATCTCTGTCAATCTGGAAACTGGCATCAGTGAACCCCTTCACTTTTAGCTCATCACTACCACCATAAACCAGAAACAAATCCTTAGTTCTTCTTAAGTACTTCAGGATTGTCTTCACGGCCTTCCAGTGATCCTCTCCAGGATCAGCCTGGTATCGGCTCGTTATGCTCAAAGCATAAGAGACATCTGGTCTCGTACACAGCATGGCATACATGATGGATCCAATTGCTGATGCATATGGAATCCTCTCCATGCGTTCCCTTTCAGCCGGTGTCTTTGGACACATCGCTTTAGAAAGGTGAACACCATGACTGACGGGAAGAAAACCCCTTTTCGACCCCTCCATGCTAAACCTCTTTAGCATTTTATCTATGTATGTGGATTGGGATAATCCAAGCAACCTCTTAGACTATCTCTATAGATCTTTATACCCAGTATATAGGCCGCTTCTCCCATATCCTTCATGGTGAAGTTTTCTGACAACCAAATCTTCGTGGACTGCAACATGGGAATGTCATTTCCGATGAGCAATATGTCATCTACATAAAGCACAAGGAAAACAACAGCGCTCCCACTAACCTTCTTGTAAACATATGGTTCATCCTCATTCTTGATAAAGCCATAACTCTTTACAACTTCATCAAAACGAAGATTCCAGCTTCTGGAAGCTTGCTTTAGCCCATATATCGATTTCTGAAGTTTGCATACCATATGCTCCTGGCCTTTGGACTCAAAACCCTCGGGTTGTGTCATGTACACTTCCTCCTTCAAGAAACTATTCAAGAAGGCGATTTTGACATCTATCTTCCAAATCTCATAGTCTTGATATGTAGCTATAGTTAGCATAATCCTAATAGACTTGATCATGGCAACAGGTGAGAAGGTTTCCTCAAAGTCAATTCCTTGCCTTTGACGGTAACCCTTCGCAACCAACCTAGCTTTATAGGTCTGAATGTTGCCATCAGCATCAGTCTTCCTCTTGAAGACCCACTTACACCTAATAGGAACTATTCCTTCAGGTGGTGGAACCAAGGTCCATACCTTGTTCTAAATGCATCGAATCTATTTCGGATTCCATAGTTGTCTGCCATTCTGAGGAGTCAGCATCCTTGACCGCCTCAGTGTAGGAAGTAGGCTCGTCATCCTAAACGGTTTGCTGATTCTCAATCACAAATTCGTACCAATCAGGTGGACGAGTAATCCTAGCGCTCCTACGGGGCTGGGTGTCTACTGCCTCTAATTGAGGCATCGCCTGATCAACAGACTCGGGCTCCGCTGTCTGATCCTGTAGGTCTCGAACTTCTTCAAGTTCTACCTTACTCCCATTATCTCCTTGAGAGATCAAATCCTGCTCAGGGAAAGTAGCATTCTTGGACACAATTACCTTGTTGTCCTCAGGGTAGTAAAAGTAGTATCCCTTAGTTTCTTTGGGATAGCCTACAAAGAAGCACAATGCGCTCCTAGCTCCTAATTTCTCAGGTGCTAGGGTCTTGACATAAGTTGGACAGCCCCATACCTTGAGGTAACTCAAGTTGGGCTTCCTGCCCCTCCATATCTCATATGGGGTAGTCGGAACAGACTTAGACAAAACCCTATTAAGAAGATATACCGCTGTATCAAGAACGAATCCCCAAAATGATTTTGGGACCTTCGTACTACTCATCATAGACCGTACCATGTCCAACAAGGTTCGGTTCCTCCTTTCAGACACACCATTTTGATGCGGTGTGTAAGGAGCCGTCAACTGTGAGAGAATTCCATTCTCTCTTAGATAATTCTGAAACTCTTGACTCATATATTCACCACCCTGATCTGATCGTAGTGTCTTGATCATCTTGCCAAGTTTTTTCTCTACTTCATTCCTAAACTCTTTGAACTTTTCAAAGGCCTCGGATTTGTGCCTCATAAGGTACACATATCCGTATCTGGACTTATCATCAGTAAAGGTAATGAAATAGAAAAATCCTCCTCTAGCCTGCGTAGACATAGGTCCACATACATCAGAATGAATGAGTTCCAATAACTCATTGGCTCTATGACTCGCCAATTTATCAATCTTGGTCTTCGTCATCTTACCAGCCAAACAAGATTCACAAGGTCCGTAGGATTCAAAATCCATGGAATCTAGATAACCATCCTGATGGAGTCTAGACAATCTCGTCTCATTGATGTGTCCTAATCTACAATGCCAGAGATAGGATCTACTATCTAATCTAGGTTTCTTAGTTTGTATACTAAGAACGTCACTATTCGTATCTAAATCCAAAACGTATAAACCATTAACCCGTGATGCGCAAGCATAAAGAGAATCATTCATAATGACAGAAAACTTGCCATCCTTTATTATAAAGTT
The DNA here is from genome assembly GCF_033153095.1 of Gastrolobium bilobum. NCBI lineage: Eukaryota > Viridiplantae > Streptophyta > Magnoliopsida > Fabales > Fabaceae > Gastrolobium > Gastrolobium bilobum. Next base: position 9,758 of record NW_026900062.1, read on the forward strand.
AAAACCATATTGTTCTAAACGAGAAATAGAAATAATGTTTCGGAAAATAGACGGAACATAGAAACAATTAAACAAGCGTAAGACAAAGCCCGTAGGCAAAATAAGGTCTACATCTCCTACAGCTAAGACAGCAACTCTTGCTCCATTACCGACCCGGAGATTCACCTCGTCCTTCTCCAACCTCCTCGGGTTTTTAAGCACCTGCAACATATTGCAAATATGAGAACCACATCCGGTATCTAATACCCATGAAGTTGAATCAACACTTGAAAAATTAATTTCTATAGTGAACATACCTGAGGTAGTAGCATCACCATGCTTCTTCCCCTTGATGCTCTCAAGTTACAACGGGCAGTTCCTCTTCCAATGTCCTGGTTTCTGACAGTGGAAGCATACATCATCAGCCTTATCCTTTGACTTTTCCTTCTTCCCCTTGCCCTTCTTCTTCTTCGCTTGACCCTTGGGTTTGAGCTTGTCTGTCCTCACAGACTTGTTCTTACCCTTGGCCTTGCCAATCAGAAGAACCTGGGTCATGTTCTTCTTAACAGCACCCTCAGCAGTGGTGAGTAGACTCAACAACTCAGCTAGTGTTGATTCTACCTTATTCATATAATAATTAACCACAAAGCCATTAAAGGAAGGTGGCAATGACTGTAAGACCAAGTCTATGCTCAGCTCATGGTCCATGATAAAACCAAGAGAAGAAAGCTTCTCTATTAGCCCTATCATCTTGAGGACATGCGGTCCCACCGCAGTACCCTCAACCATCTTACAACCAAACAGCTCCTTGGAGGTTTCAAAGCGTTCAACCATTCCCTGCTTATCATACAGCTCTTTCAGATGTAGGATAATAGAGGGAGCATCCATATGCTCATGTTGACGCTTAAGCTCCGCAGACATTGAAGCAAGCAGTACGCAGACTGCCTGTTCATTATCCGCCAAATGCTGCCTGTAGGCTTCTAAGTCAAACTCAGCAAACCCAGGTTGCCCTTCCGTAGGGGCAATAGGAAGTGGAGCGTCTAGGACATAGCCAATCTTTTAAGAACGAAAAACTATTTTGACGTTCCGATACCAGTCCGTGAAGTTTGGTCCAGTTAATTTATTAGCGTCCAGAATTGAGCGTAAGTTAATGTTACTTGCCATGACTCAAAGCTGAAAATAAAGATAGACAAAATAAGTATTTCATGATCAACACCTAATACGGAGACTTTTAAAACGTATAAGGTCCTCCCACTATTTTATCTAAAATCAATGACCCTCCGTTATTGATTTAGGGTTACCCTTACTTTAAGGATATCCTAGTGGGCTAAGAAAACGACTAGATTTATTAATTTCTGGCTGAGCCTGCAAAATTAATTTATCTGGTGGGTTAATCTAATTAACAACATCTCTGTGTCTTTTCTTAGGTCATCAGGTTGACAACTCCTTGTCAATCACATCTCTATGTGATAACCTGGCACTATTTCCATAAATATATAGACCCGGCTGAGCCTGCAGTATATATATATATATATATTTATTTTAACACAAACTATCATCCTAAGTGTCATACACTTCAGATGACTCATTTTCCCAATGAAATGATAGGTCTTAGCTGAGCTAGAGAGCACTATCACGTAGAAGGGATTCAGGGGTCACTGATGATGGGAGGCAATCTCATGTTAAATAATTTTATAAATGAGGGTTCATTTATCGGTCTCCTTCTTTTAATTATCTTGCATGCAAATTAAACAAGAAATTCTAACTATCACATAGTTAATTTTAGCGGCTTGTCTAATCATGCATACTAGTCGTTAAGTGATCGCGTTTAATGATAAATAAACATACTAGACGCGATTTCAAAATTCAAAATTTTAAATTTCAAATATGTGGATGATCATGGTGCCTCCGTTTTCTCATCCAAGCTATCTTCATGCTCCGGATTATCAAAACGTCAATTCCTCCTTAATTTTCTAGCAATGGCCGAATGCTCATCTTGTCCTTCCTTGATTTTCTATGCGAAACTTAAACTAAAATGCATAAAAATAAATCGGGACAAATACAATCCCATTTAACCACACAAAACAACAGAATTAATAAAACATGCATTCGAAGCACCATGACCATCCAATCATCCTTGTACCTACAAAAATGGTTAGAAACCATACAAGGCATCTTTGCAATTCTAAATCAATCGAATCATCTCCAAAACAATAATTATCAACAATTGATAAAACATGATCAAGTTTCAAAATTTAAACGAAAAAGTTTCTTCCTTTATAGCCATATAGGTCGCGGCCATGAGGTTGAAGAATCATCCTCATGGTTTCGATTTTCCTATTCCAAATAGGATGGATCGAAACCCCTTAGCCCCAAGACGATCTTGGACATCAATAATGTCTCTACACGGTGATGTTATATCAAAAAGTTAGAACCTTAAACCTTTAAAACGAAATTTTCGATGTGTAAAAAGTCTTAAAATTTCGAAACTTTACATGAAAATGATGAAGATTTCAAAAACTCCTTTTTGAAAATTCGAAGGAAAAAGGACCCCACACGTTTGCGGCAACGAGCAAGCCTCTGATACCACGTGAAAGTTCAAAACTTTAGCACCAACATTGTTGCACAATGATATGCCTACATGAGGGAAAAATAAAAAAATTTCTGAAAGCGGAATGCATAGACAATCTATGCCCTCATGTGATTTAGAAAGAAAACGCTCATTGAAACACGAGAGGATTTAGAATTACCTTATTCTGATCTCTTGTAGGCTTCAAAAGGATGATGCGCTCTAATGATAGTCCACACAGCTATCTCCAATGTCGCAGCAGAGAACTCTTCTCCTTGATCCTCCTTGTCCTTAATTGCTTGCTAGGCGAATGAAGGCTAGAGGATTTACAAGTGTTTGATTAATTTTCTCAAGACTATGATTGTTGTCTTGAGATTAGGTGTGGGGCGAAAATGGAGAAGAATAGGTGATGATCTGTTTTCAAAAAAACACAGAGGAGCTTCTCTTGTAGAGAGGGGCGAATTTTCAGTTTCATGTAGACTTTGAAAAGATGCTTGCTTTCTTATATCTTCACAAGTGATCTTTAAAGATTCTTAATTTAAAAAATCAGAATATTAAATTTAAAAACAAATCTTCAAAGATATTGAAAGATTGAGTAGTTTGAGAGAATATCTCTTCCACCAATTTTGCTAAAAATTCGAAATCAACATCTCTCCAGAGGCTCCAAAATTTCAAAAAAATTCCAAAGAGCTGAAAATATGAAATTCAAGTGTTGAAATTTTGAATTAGATTCTAGAAGAACCATCTTCAAAATTTCGAAATTCATCACCATGATCTTCTCCATTTTGTAGCTCCAACAGTATTGTTTAAATTCTAAATTCAAACAAAACTGTTCAGAAAATCTATATCCAATCTCCATTAGATATCAATCAACAACCCAATCTCGTGAGTTCAAATTTCAAATTCAAATTTTAAACTTTTCAAAC